>NC_057747.1:22821546-22831029 GCF_004010195.1 Chiloscyllium plagiosum | reverse complement strand
GGGGGCATGGAATGCGCTGCCTGTGGGAGTGGTAGAGTCAGAATCTTTGGTGACCTTTAAGCGGCAATTGGATAGGTACATGGATGGGTGCTTAAGCTAGGACAAATGTTCGGCACAACATCGTGGGCCGAAGGGCCTGTTCTGTGCTGTATTGTTCTATGTTCTATGTTCGAGGTGGGCCCTTTAACTGAAAAGCCACTGTCAAAGCTTATTTTTGCAGAGCCCACTAGATGGGGCACCCTGCTGTACGGTCAGGCTGAGGAACAGCAGAGGACAGTAGTCACACCGGCACTGAATGGTCTGAGTACTTTCCACCCTTACCAGGGTGGCTCACAATGACAGCAAACAGAGATTAATACTAAAGGAAATTAACTTCCTGCCATCGGATCCATATCTCTGTGTGTGCTCATTTTATTCCTTAACTGAGAAATATTAGTTGACACAGCAGTAAAGGTTAATTGCTCCCAGCGAGATGTTTTGATAATTGCCTGTGTATGGAACAGGGATGTAAAAGGTCCCAATTTAGCTGTGTGTTATCCTGAAAGGTATGGGGGATGGGAGCAGGTGGCTGAGGGGGTTGAAGAACAGGTGCTGAGCTGCGTTGATTAAAAACCATTATGAATATTATTCTGTTTAATGGCATAAAGCAGGAAGCTCAACATTTCATTTCAAATCAATAGGCAGGCCCAGTCCAGCACTGCAGGATGGACGGCTGTAATTAATCTGCTCTCACTGGGGGAAGCAAGCAAGAGTATCCACAGTCCACGAAAGCATCAGAAAATGAGGAGTCGCTGTTTAACTGCCTAGATAAGACTTTAATCTCCCCTGTTATCATACACGAGCCATTAAAAACACAGCAGCACAGCCAGTGCACACTGGTGCAATCAGGTCCATTAGTTGCCATGGTAGCCAAGACAAAGGTTAAGCCATTTTCCAGTAGATCAGCAGCAGGGATTCTAGCAATATGCCAACTTATTGCCAATCTTTTTAATTAAAAACCTCCTCCTTGGCCTGTATTAACAGAAGAGGGTCTTTCACCCGCAGTCAGGATTGAATTACTCAGCTTTGATCCCCCATGCCCTGGCTCACACTGAACCTCATGCATTTGCAGGGGACTGTTGCAGTAGAAGAAGATGGAGCAGGATGTCAAAAGAAATGGCAGGAGATAACCAAATGCACATCAAAGCTCAGTCATTTGCATCTGGTTGGCAAGAAACAATAGGAGGTGGGGCCTTTGCATTTTCCGAGCGTTTGATTCGTTTGCCAGTCAAAACACAAGTTAAGCTTAGAGTCCGCAAATTTTAAGTTCCCCTTCTGAAAGCAGTCCCTTTCGCTGCCTTCAGGGATCGGAACCCCTTGAAAGGTAGGCTCTCTTCAAAATGTATTTGAAAACAATGTATGGGCCCCTTCCCATCCCCATCCTGCCGAGACACCACAGATTTTGAATACCTTCGAATTGGAAAGGTCTCCTCAATGTGCATTTGGGGAAGATTAATTAGTTGGAGCAGGAATCTCAGACTCTCACCTTCCCCCAAGGGCATTCAGAAAGAGCAAAACAGGGCTCATTTTCACTAGGTTGGAGAGATTTGGTTTTTTTTCCCCACTAGGGATGGAGGGAATTACTGTAATTTTTAAGCGGGATGCTCAGGTTTTACTTATTGCATTGTTACTCCAGGCCTGAACTTGGAGGATTTCCTCTGGATTTGAACCTGAGAACAACCAACAATTATTCACCCATGATGTTAGTTTCCGTTTCGTTGATGAGTTCTCACCATGTTACATTGTTGTACACACCCTGCTTTATTGCTAAATTCAATGTAATATTAGATTACCTACAGTGTGGAAACAGGCCCTTCGGCTCATCAAGTCCACACTGACCCTCTGAAGAGTAACCCACGCAGACCCATTTTCCTCTGTCTAATGCACCTAACACAATGGGCAATTTAGCATGGCCAATTCACCTGACCTGCACATCCTTGGAAGGAAACCGGAGCAAACCCACACAGACACGGGGAGAATGTGCAAACTCCACACAGACAGTCGCCCGAGGCTGAAATCGAACCTGGGACCCTGGTGTTGTGAGGCAGCAGTGCTAACCACTGAGCCAACGTGCCGCCAGGATTATTTAAGAGTTTGCTTTGACGCTCTTTGAGAGTCATTACTCCTCATGCTAAATTGTCCACTAGGGTGACAGATTTCACTATGCATGTGATGTGAAGGCCATGCCGATCGCTTGATTAGATTAGATGGAAACAGGCCCTTCAGGTCCACACCGACGCCTCCAAAGAGTAACCCACCCAGACCCATTTCCCCTTTGACTGATGCACCTAACACTATGGACAATTTAGCATGGCCAATTCATCTGATATGCACATCTTTGGACTGTAGGAGGAAACCCACGCAGACACGGGGAGAATATGCAAATGCCACACAGACGGTCACCCAAGGCTGGAATCGAACCTGGGACCCTGGTGCTGTGAGACAGCAGTGCTAACCACTGAGCCACCGTGCCGCTTCTATTGTGGGGGATGGGAAGGAGGTACTGGTAATCAAACTCACTATTCCATGGGTCACACCATCAGTTTTTATTCAATTACCAAAATGACCAATTGTTTCCAGTTCCTATTAAGAAACTTCCACCAGGCTTGTTAATGAACTCAGAATAATTCATGTATTAAATATAAAATAACACATATGCTTTAAAATACGTGGGAAATCTGGTTACCATTTAAAATATAATTGATAATTAGGGGTCAGTTAGCTCAGTTGGCTGAATGGCTAGTTTGCAAAGCAGAGTGATGGGACTATAGTGACTTTATCTTAATTCATAACTAAAATTAGATCCTAAAAACAGATGCACTTTCATAACACAAAGCCAACTAAAGACTCTACAGGGATATTTTTAAAAGGGCAAGAGAAAAGTATTCCTAATAAAAACTAGAAGAACTATGGATGCTGTCAATCAGAAACAAAAACAGAAGTTGCTGGAAAAGCTCAGCAGGTTTGGCAACATCTGTGCAGAGAAATCAGAGTTAACATTTCTGGTCGAGTGACCCTTCCTCAGAGAATTCTTATTGACCAAAGGTCTGAAAACAGGATTTTTTTTCTCATTCTCATGATCTACTGGGTTTCTTGTGGACAAAATCGAATTGCTGACAGCTGTAGAACTCCTGGATGATATTCCAAACAATGGCCCCGTTTTAGAAAAACAAAATATGTTGATGCTGGAAATCACATAAAAACAAAAAATGCTGGAGAAACTCTGCAGGTCTGGTTGTGTCCATGGAGGGAGAAGCAGAGTTAATGTTTTGAGACCAATATGTACCTTCTTCAGAATTTTGTCTCCACAGGCCTGTCTGGATTGAAATCTGTGCCATATTGCAACTAACTCCATTTTATTACCTGTTTCTTACAACCCTTATCAAAATTTGTATCAGCTGGCCTTGAATATATTCAATGATTCAGCTTTCATGGAAACTGGGGAAGAGAGTTCCACTCATTGATGAGCACTTGTGATAAGAAATTCCTCCTTATATCTGTCATATATGGGGGACTCTAGTATTAAGCTCAAAAATGATATCGCCAAACCAGACCATTAAGGGTTAATTGTTAAGCTTAATTGGACATAACAATGTGCAATTGACATAAAGTGGAAAAGTACATGAAGAACAGGCCTAATACAAAAACAACCTGCTTTTGACTGGGTGGAAATTGCCTGAGCTTGAGGGGTAGTGGGAACCATCTGTTCGTACATTCGACATGGGGATACCTAGTTTGTTTTTCACCTGTTTTTGCGGGCTGGAGAACTACTGAAGGTACTATCAAATGGTAATTATAGAACATAACCAGACCAGTATTAATATCAGGGATTCCGTCCCACTTGCTGGACTTTGCCCATTAGACCAAGTTTGTGAGATCAGGCCATGGATTTCCACCATGGAATTGGGGATTGAGGCCCAGAGCTGTGCAAACTGAGATCGAACTCTGATCTTGCTCCGTCACCAAAGAGTCCCTGGTAGGTAGAAGACTGTGAGATTTGCTTATTGAAAATGTCAACGTGGGTTTAAGCAAATAGATTCACTCATTAGATTGCATATAAATTAAAGTAGATAAAGCTAATAAATTGTTTTATTTATTTTGACCAGACCTTAAAGAACCTGTTAGGTCCTTTCAGCCTAACTATACGGAGACGTTAAATTATGGATGTAGGTTTACAAACCTACACCCAGAACCTCAACCTGAGCTACAAATCTTCTCAAAACACACTAACATTAAACTATGTTCCCTATTTATAGGTTTCCCCAAGAGAAGAAACATCCTTCCATTATCTACCCGTCAAGCCCTCCTCAGAATTTTTGTTTGCTCCAATAAGATCACTTCTTAATCCTTCATAAGTGATAGTCCTCCCTCTGCTTAACCTTTCCTCCTAGGTCATCACATGAATATGGGGAAGTGGTGGGGTGGAGTGATATTGTCTCTTGAATAGTAATATTCTGAGAACATGGGGATGAACCTTATCACTGTAAATGGTGAAATTTGAATTCAACAAAATCTGAAATTAAAGCTAGTCTAATGGTGACCAACCTGGTTCACTAGTACCCTTACCTGCAAATGACTGCAGACACACAGAAATGGGCCTCTGAAATGGATTATCTACCAAATCACTCAGTTTGTTGGTAGTTATAGAGTCATACAGCACAAAACTGACCCTTCGCCCAACTCATCCATGCCGACCAGGCTTCCTAAACTGAACTAGTCACTATTTGCCTGCTTCTGGCCCATGTCCCTCTCAGCCCTTTCTATCCATGCGGCTGTCCAAATGTCTTTTAAATAATGTAATTGTACTGGCCTCGATCACTTCCTCAGGCAGCTGGTTCCATATATGCACCATCCTCTGTGTAAAAAGGCTCCCTGTCCGGTGGCTCAGTGGTTGGCACTGCTGCCTCACAGCACCAGGGTCCTAGGTTTGATTCTAGCCTTGGGTGACTGTCTGTGTGGAGTTTGCACGTTCTCCCTGTGTTTGTGTGGGTTTCTTCTGGGTGCTCTGGTTTTCTCCCACAGTCCAAAGATGTGCAGGCCAGGTAAATTGTCCATGCTAAATTGCCCGTAGTGTTAGGTGCATCAGTCAGAGAGAAATGGGTCGATGTGGACTGGTTGGGCTGAAGGGCCTGTTTCCACACTGTAGGGAATCTAATCTAACCCCTTTTAAATCTTTCCCCACTCACCTTAAACCCATGTCCTCTAGTTTAGACTCCCCGACACTGGGGAAAAGACTATGGCTTATATATTCCCTCTTGATTTTGTATAAGGTCATCCCTCAGCTTCCTATGTTCCAGGGAAGAAAGCCCCAGCCTTCCATCCTTCCTTTATAACTCAAACCCAGAAGTTTCCCAATCGAGAGTATACAGACAAATTTCCAAGGAGCAAACTCTGCACTGAGACGGTCTGGACTAGACTGTTGCACACCATTATTCTAATTAACTTAGTGGGAAACATGCATGCTTTGGAGTCAAGAGGCTTGCATTCTATGCCCAGAGTTGGGGCACTTGACCACCCAATCCAGACTGACAATCCCTGTGCCTTTGTAGAATCACAGAATAGAATCTCAATTGCGTGCAGGCAGGCCATTTAGTCCTTTGAGTCCACACCACCTCTCCAAAAAGAATCTCACCCAGACCCACCTCTAACCTTGCCTTTCCCGTGGCCAATCCACTGAACCTGCACGTCTTTGGACTGTGGGAGGAAACCAGAGCACCCGGAGGAGACCCACACAGAGAGAATATGCAAACTCCACACAGACATTTCCCTAAGCCTGGAATCAAACTCATGTCCTAGGCGCTGTGAGGCAGCAGTGCTAACCACTGAGCCACCGTGGGAGCACGCTGCATGGTTGGGCGTTTCATCTCTAAGATGAGACGTGAAACCAAGGATCTTTCCTGTCATCTCAAGAGGGTGCAAAAGGTCCCATCCGAGTAAGGGCAAGAGGACTTCTCCCCATTTCCTGCCAAAATGTATCCCAAACACATAAAGCAAGTTACCTGGTCATTATCACATTCCTGTTTGTGGGATTTTGCTGTGTACAGATTGGCTGCATTGTTTTCTACATTACAACAGTAACTCCATGTCAAAAATACTTCATTGGGTATAAAGTGCTTTGAGACATCCTGATGTCATGAAAGGCACAATATGAATGCAAGTATTTCTTGTTTATATGTCTTGTGTTATGTCTCAAGGTTAGTTTACCAAAATAATTTTAGAAATACACTCTAGGAGGCACATGCTAGTTTAAAGTTATAGTTCTGTGAAGACTGACCTAATTAGTTTTTAAATTCCTTTCGAAAAGTAGACCAACATCCATGTGCCACTAATTTGAAATCCAAACTCTTAAAAAAAATTGCATCCCTTTCATTACACTGACCATTCATTACACTGACCATTCATTACACTGGCCATTCTCACGCTGCAGTTTTGTAGGAGTTTAATTTGCTCAAATTAGATGTTGTGTCTCCTACATCAGAACACAGACTGCACTTCAAAAACTATTTTGTTGGCTATAAAACACTGTGAGGTTGTGAAAAAATTAGATAAATGCAAACGTCTTTTTTTTCCTTTCTGTACTAAGCCATTGGGGAAAATCTTTCTGAAATAGACATTATTAAATGATTGTAATAGCAGTATGTAAGCAATTAATATAATGTGGTCCTCAAAACTCTGGTAAAATCCTGCAATTATGTGTAATAAAAAGGAAATTTCGTTGACTGTTGGCATAATTGTCCAGCCTTCATCAATCCCTTTTACCTCACTACTTCTGTCCAGGATCCAGCCCTGCAGTTTACAGACAAATGCTATGATCATTATTTTACAAACCTAATGGTTCCTAACTCAAGTCCTCTTATCACAATGAGCTTATACCATTTACTTGTGCAGCAAATACATTCTTTTTCAACATACCAGACAATTAGAGGAAGAGACGACCTGTTAGAATGGTCTAGCAACTGTCCTGGGACTGCAGCTTTAACAGTTCAAATTTCAATAAAGTGACATTTTAACTTCCAGAAATCCATACACTTAAAACCGCTGTGTACACTTAACAGGTAAATGGAGCAGAGTGTACCCACTTAGGTGAGTGAGCGTGACTGTATGTTGTAAAACATTTGTCATACCATCAAACCTAATGTATTATGGATAATGCTGAATTTTTAAAAATCAGCAAATATATGGAAATTAAGATTGCTGAGCGGATAGAAGTTTACAGAGGGTGACTAAAATGAATGATCAATATTGTAATAAATAGGAAATGGGTTGTCCATTGAAAATAATACATTAACCATAAGTATCACTTTTATTAATCTACTGAGACAACCTTCCTGAGTATGAAAGGTGCTTTCATATTTGCAATTTGCATAGTTCCGATTGAGGAAGAACGACATCCTTTTGTCAATCTCTCATGATCTGAAAACCACAGAACAAAGGTTTAAAGCGGGATTTTTGCAATGTTAATGCCTGTTTCCATGTGCCTACTTCGCTGAAAACAGCCCTCTTATCCTGCACCAGGATCTATGTCTCCCATTTGTACAGCTCTGTGATTCCTGTTGGTGAATGCAGCAGGTACCTGGCCATTTCCATCCAACTACCCGGGCCACAGTCGGATGAACGTGGCGATTTTGACAGGTTTCCCAGCTGAGCTGGGGCAGGAGACCACAGACTATATCCTGTACCATCTGAGGGCAGAAGCTATGATCCTGTCTGCACACTTCAGACACTTCAGTGGGAGATGTAGACAGACGCTTTTAGTGCCAGACTAAAGGAATGCTGCACTACCTGAGAAACCACCATTTGGACTGTATAACAGATGCCATGACACTACATGTTATATCCCCCTAATCCACCAGCTACAACATTTGCCCTTTGCTGGACCAGAGAATTTGCTGCATCTCAGAGGGACTTGTGTCAAGGTCAAAACAACTAGGCTGGGGCTATGTTCCCTGGAGCATCAGAGGCTGAGGGGTGACCTTATGGAAGTTTATCAAATCATGTTGAGGATGGATAGGGTGAATAGTCAAAATTAAAAATCACACAACACCAGGTTATATTTCAACAAGTTTAATTGGAAGCACTAGCTTTCGGAGCGCTGCTCCTTCATCAGGACAATCTGTTGGACTATAACCTGGTGTTGTGTGATTTTTAACTTTGTACACCCCAGTCCAACACCAGCATCTCCGAATCATGAATAGTCAAGATCCTTTTCCCAGGATAAGGGAACCCAAAACTAGAGGACAGAGGTTTAAGGTGAGAGTGGAAAGATTTAAAAGGGACCTAAGGGGAAACCTTTTCACGCAGAGGGTGGTGTGTGTATGGAATGAACTGCCAGAGGAAGTGGTGGAGGCTGGTACAATTGCAACATTTAAGAGGCATTTGAATGGGTATATGAATAGGAAGGGTTTGGAGGGATATGGGCCAAATACTGACAAATGCTGGCAAATGGAACTAGATTTATTTAGGACATCTGGTCAGCATGGATGAGTTGGACTGAAGGGCCTGTTTCTGTGCTGTACATCTCTGTGACTTTATGGCTTTAGTGGCACAGTCAGTAACTGAAATCCTGACACAACCTTTTAACGCGTTAAAATATCAAGTATATTCAATGCACAAACATTTATTCCAAAGTTGAGTAATAACTTCACCTTGACTTGCATCAATCACATGTCTAAATGGATGAATGATTTTGCAAATGGATACCAAAATAGTATCAATTAATATGAATAAATATTGATGCAGAGCCACTAGATGCTATGACAGGGAAAGCCAGAAGTACTGCAATGCTATAACCCAAAGGTTGCTGGACAAGACAGTGTCAGATTAAGGACGTAAAGAGAGTTCTCCCTGGTGGGGTCTTCCTGATATATAGGTTAACCAATATCACTAAAAAAAGATTATCTGGTCATTAAAACTTTCATCATCATAGTGGTAATTTTTCACCGCCTCCAGCCTAATGTGACTCAACCACATCCTCCCTTCCCCTCTTTTTTCAGCATTCCAAAGGGAATGCTCCTGTTGGGATATGCAGATCAACTCTCCAGACACCTCAGTGATTCCTGATGAAGGGCTTTTGCCCAAAATGTCGATTCTCCTGCTTCGCGGATGCTGCCTGACCTGCTGAGCTTTTCCAGCACCACACTCTAGACCCCACTGGATCAGCTCCTTCTCATTGGCACCTTGCTACACAAGTCAGAAGGCCCGCTCTTTAATCTCCTCTCTCCTCAGTGTCCAATACCCCAAATACTCCACCCACGTGAAACACTTATTTACTTGTAATGCTCCTCTCCATTGGGTAACCAAATGTGGATTGGGTTGGCACGTTTTGGACCCTTTAGTCCTCAAATATAACCTCTGGTGGCCGAACAAAAACAATTACATCCTGGATGTACAAAGTTAAAAATCACACAACACCAGGTTATAGTCCAACAGGTTTAATTGGAAGCA
>NC_057747.1:22814197-22821513 GCF_004010195.1 Chiloscyllium plagiosum | reverse complement strand
AAAGTTGCATTCTCGGGTTAGCTGTTAACAATGGTGATAGCTAGACAATATGTTGAAGGTGTAGGCCCCCTGTGTTCTCTGTCTATGCCATGATGTTTAGATTGATTCTAATCTAAAAAGTGAGATAATGGAGTTTTACATAAATTCATGCAGTTTTTGAGCTCAGAGTTCTACATGAATGTATGCAGTTTTTGAGCAAAGTACAATGTTATTTTGCAAGTACAAATTCACCCCACAAAATATATGTGTGCATGTGGCTCTTTGTCTGTGTCTGTGTGTGTTTGTCTGGGGTGGGGGTTGTGAGTGTGAGAAAGTATGTGTATGTGTGTGTAGTGAGTGCAGAGTGTCTTAAGTCTGTGAGGGGTGCATGTGTGAGTGTAGGAACATCATGGCATAGACAGAGAACACAGGGGGCCAACACCTTCAACATATTGTCTAGCTATCACCATTGTTAACAGCTAACCCGAGAATGCAACTTTTTTCAGTTACATCACACTGTAAATTTTTGCGATAAATTCTGTGTTACGATCGAGCCCCCCACTACCACCTGATGAAGGAGCATCACTCCGAGAGCTAGTGCTTCCAATTAAACCTGTTGGACTATAACCTGATGTTGTGTGATTTTTAACTTTGTACACCCCAGTCCAACATCGGCATCTCCAAATCCTGGATATATTCCTTGTTCTGCTGAAAAGCTGCAGATCTAAAATATTACTTCAGGATGGATTTCCCCTCCCTTCACGTGGAGAGAAGGGGAAGTAGTTGGGTGTGTTTGCCATGGAGAAAAATCTGCCTCCCATTTTTACCACCTCTGCAGCTAAATGCTGGGCGAGAAGGTTAATGGCTGAACTCCGCAATCCACCAGCAATTAAGGCCCTGAAAAGGTCAGATAATAATAGTAGCCCTTTGGCCTCAACCTGCCACCTTGCTGATTACCTGCCTCCCTGTCAGGCAACAAAGGGGGTTAGTTTCCCAGTTGGGAAACCAGAATGATCTGTCTGCTACGAGGGAGCTCCAGTTGCCCCAATCAGAGACATGGGTGATAGGCAGGGGAGTGGCCTTATATCCACCTGAATCCACTTTCCCTGGGACCTCCAGCCAATGTCTCGAAGACGAATAAACTTACCTTTTTGCCACCAGATCCTCTTCAGGCTAGGCTTTAACAGGCTGGCTTTAGAATCCGGAAGTTGCCAGTGTCTGATTGGTTGACTACTTCCAATGGTTGTCCATGCTACTGACGAGGCTTTTGATAGGGTAAGAAATTCACTGCCTTTCAGCTTTAATAGAACCGACCAACTGGCTCTAGGTCAGGTTATCACAGTGATTGGCACCTTAAATAACCACAAAAAGAGAAAATATTCTCTCTCCCCCTCTCCCCCTCCTCACTCCCCTCTCTCCACAGATGCTGCCTGACTTGCTGAGTATTTCTTGCATTTTCTGCTTTCCATTTACACCTCCAGCATCTGCAGTATTCTGCTTTCGAGGTTATGCTAATGTCCTGGCCCACATTTCTCCTTCAGTCAACATCATAAAAAGTAGTTTATCTGGTCATTAGCATGTTAATTTTGAGAGAGTTTGTTGAGCAAATGTTGGCTGCAAAGTTTCCTACATTCCAATATATCGAAAATGCATAACTGCTAGAAAACACACTTTCAGACACTGGACATGAAAATTGTTGTATAAATGCAAATCTTTTAACCCTCAAGTAAACAATTAGTTAGATTTCAATTTGCATCTTGTGTGCATTTCCAAATAGCATGGCTTGATGGTGATGAAGTGACTGTTGTGTGAATATGTGGGGCAAACAGCTTATGATCTTGACAGAGTATGATATAACGTTTGGTTCTCTTCAGAAACTCTGTAACACTATCTATCATATCAATGTAACCTTTACATGCTAAGATAAAATAAATTACATCTTGTTCAATATGAGAGCTTCTTCTATTTACACCACTAAGAAGTTTTCCTCTACCACACAAGACCAAGTGAGCTTTGTAGACCCTTAAATATTAAAGAGGATGATAGCAACAGGTTGGATTTCCAGATTTTGGATTAGTGGTGCTGGAAGAGCACAGCAGTTCAGGCAGCATCCGAGGAGCAGCAAAATCGACGTTCCGGGCAAAAGCCCTTCATCAGCAATAAAGGCAGAGAGCCTGAAGCGTGGAGAGATAAGCTAGAGGAGGCTGGGGGTGGGGAGAAAGTAGCATGGAGTACAATAGGTGAGTGGGGGAGGGGATAAAGGTGATAGGTCAGGGAGGAGGGTGGAGTGGATAGGTGGAAAAGAAGATAGGCAGGTAGGACCCATGTCCTTGGCAGAGTGGGAGGGGGAGTTGAAATGTTGGGCCACAGGGCGGTGTGGTTGATTGGTGCGGGTGTCCCGGAGATGTTCTCTAAAGCGCTCTGCTAGGAGGCGTCCAGTCTCCCCAATGTAGAGGAGACCGCATCGGGAGCAACGGATTCAATAAATAATATTAATGGATGTGCAGGTAAAACTTTGATGGATGTGGAAGGCTCCTTTAGGGCCTTGGATGGAGGTGAGGGAGGAGGTGTGGGCGCAGGTTTTGCAGTTCCTCCGGTGGCAGAGGAAGGTGCCAGGATTGGAGGCTGGGTTGTAGGGGGGGTGTGGACCTGACCAGGTAGTCACGGAGGGAACGGTCTTTGCGGAAGGCAGAAAAGGCTGTGGAGGGAAATATATCCCTGGTGGATTTCCAACCCTTCCACTCTTGTACAACAAGAGTTAAACACAACTATATATATTTGACAGAATTCAGAAAACTACATTATTCTCATAAAAATCTCTGTAGTGACTGTAACGAGGTCAGCTGGTCGGATCTCATAGAATATGAGTTCCCAGATTGGGGCTGTTAATCTGGTCCAAACAGGGAGCCCTGGCTGACAGATATAAATAGAAATGTCGGATGTTCTGTTCACTATGAGAGCTGGCTCTGAGGGAGTTAGATCAGTGTCAAGAACCCTCCATGAGTAAATAAAGGGTGACTTAGTGACGGGATAATGAACTCTGTGGAGTTATTCCAATCCTCTTCACACTTCCACTCCCCATGTGTTATGAATGCTGAAAACTGCATTTGATCCAGAATAAAAATGTCAATACTTCCCCCATTATACAGAGACAAAGAAGCAGGACTAAATCATTTTGGGGCATCAAACCTGTCATTTTGTAAGCTGTTGGAATTCTCACCTCCTAATATTTCCATTAAGCGACAACGCATCTCCTGGCAATCTGAGGGAGCAGCAACAGCAAAAGACTGCAGGCCAACAGTTAGGCCCAGGAGCCTGCATCAGAGTCTGAGTATTCCACACATCTTTTATTGAGAAGGGATTCTTAGATTTGGGTTATTTTTATTTCTATAAGATCTGGATTATTTTATTTCCTTTTGGCTCTATTTCTTTATTTCTGCTGTTGGATTTTTGTTTCAATTCTGGTTTTTGTAACCAAGATGGTGCCGGAGAATGGTGACTTTGTACACTTTTCACTGTGCTCCTGTATTCCTATACTTGAGTACACGCGACAATAAAATCAAATTCTAATTCTGATTAACTTTGTATTCCTTTTTATGATAAAATGAAAGATAAAAGCGTGGCAGCAGAGGCAGCAGGGTAGAGAGTGTTCGGGCCTTGTGCCTGTACCCTGCTGCTCCCACTTGTCTGGCCAGCAGCAATCTTCTTTGTTAGTTATCTTTTTTGGTTTGTTCTGACATTTCTTCATTTCTGTTTTGTATCAAAGTTCATCTTTTTCCTGTGGCTGCGGTGGAGGAAGTTGCTTGTGAGGGCCTGCTGCAGTGGTGGCAATGCGGTGTACAGGTCGTTCGCTATAACGTGCGTTAATGCGATTCGCTGTAACATGATCGAAGAATTGGGGGGCACTGTTTCTAAAGCGCGAATGTTTAAAGCGTGTGTTGGTTATAATGTGACTAGGATAAAGAGTGCTGCTGTTGTGCGATTTTCTAATAACACAAGATTGCACGAGAACGGACACGCCGGGTTATAGCAGAACGACTGTGTCAGGATGTCTGTTCCTTGTGGCCATTGTGGCCGCGGCTCTATCAAAGTCTTCATTGTTGGTGGGTCTGGTCCTTTCCTCCTGGTGGAGGTCCCAGTGGTGGGTGGCATAATGGTTCCAGTTCACTTCTCCTGGCTGTGATGACAATGTGGTGGCAACTGAAATGGTGACAGTTTGAGCGATGGCTTCAGTATCGGTGACTTGATGGGTGCGATCTGTCCCTCTTTGCTATGGTGGTGATGCCGGCTTCGATGTTGGCACTGGCGATAGCAGAGTGGAGGGTCCGTTTGGGAAATCCTTACTTCGGTGGCTGCATCCCGTAGCCACTCCATAAACCATGGAGAGAACAAAAGATGAACTTTGTCCTAACTTTGTCTCAATTATTTCATTTGACAATTTCTGCAATTAAATTGTTGTGACTTGTACACAGCTCACTGTACTTTCATAAATACGAGTAACAATAAACTGCTATTCTGTAATCACTAAATGTAGGAGCAGAAGTAGACCATTCAGCCCAACGAGTCTGCTCCACCATTCAATGAGATCATGTCTGATCTGATAATCTCCAGTTCCTGCCTTTACCCCATAATCTTTGATTCTCTCACCAATTAAAAATCTGTCAATCTTAATGTACATTCAAAATGGCATCCTCTCAACAAAAAAGTACTTGGGTTCCACATTGTGCAAGAGCAGAGGAAACATTTATGCTTTTGAGAACAAAATGGCATGACATGAATTTGCCAATGCTGCTGGATTACAGATCAGCATTTCATGATTGCAAATGATCCTAATCAAAATTCTAGTTAAGAGTATTGAAAACCCATCTGAACCAGTTAGATCACACCTTCATCTTCCTGAAGAAGGGCTTATGCCCGAATCGTCGATTCTCCTGCTCCTTGGATGCTGCCTGACCTGCTGTGCTTTTCCAGCAACACATTTTCAGCTCTGATCTCCAGCATCTGCAGTCCTCACTTGCTCCACACCTTCATCTTCTCCACTCAAGGGAATATAGGGATGTATCATGAAATCTGCCCTCAGAATTTAACCCTTTTTAGCCTCAGTGTTAGCCTCAGTTTCATGAAGGTAGTTCAGATTCAATTAAGCTTCCTCATTCATATTGGAAGATGTCTATTTTTCATCTCTCTGACATTAAAATAACATTGGAAGTCCAAGAGAAGGAATGTTGCACAATAGTGTCCTACATTATTTCAACAAGACCCTCATGTTACCTTTGACATTGGGAGCTCAATCATGGTTGACAGTTCCCCATCCTTGTCCTGTTGTTGATGGATCACAACCTCCCCAATCATACCTTAAGATGTTTTGCTACAGTTAAAATGCTATCTATGTTTTTGAAAAAACACTGGTGTGCAAGACAACCTCACAAACAGCTTGGATGATAGAATTATGCAGCACAGGAGATCCATCTTGCCTGTATCAGCTCTTTGGTAGAGCTGTTCGATTGCTCCCCTGCTCTTTTCCAATCGCCACACTCATCAGAAAAGGCCTTTTGTTAAAAGCGCGCCAGGAAAAGAGTCAAATGTCAGTCTCTCAAAATGGAAAAGTCAAGCACAACAATACCATTAGAGTTAAAAGTCTATCAGAGAATATTGCTGCTCTATATCGAAAATGTGACATGCTGATCTATTTTTGTCTCTCACATAAAGGAAGTCCAGCATTTATCACTCATTTCTAAATGGGGGAAGAACGCATGGATTTTTTTTTCATTGCAGTACAAACATTAAATGAAGCCTTTTCTTGCTTGTGCTAGCTCCCCCATCTGAGCAGTTTGCCACTGTTTGAATTCATTTATGGGTTATAGGCATCACTGGCTAGGCCATCATTTATTACCCAGCAGGCAGTTAGGAATTAACCACATTGCTGTGGTTCTGGAGCTGCATGTAGGACAGATCAGGTAAGGAGGGCAAATTTCCTTCCAAAGAGGCAGTATAAACCAGATGATTTTTTTTTTACAGCATGATCACCTTTAGGCTAGCATTTTAATGAATTCAAATTTCGCCATCTGCTATGTGAAGATTTGAACTGCTGTCCCTGACTTTCTGGGACAGCTCCAGCCATATTACCCACTTTCCATTGCCCTACTGTTTCCCTGTTATCCTGGACTTGGTTATTTTTCAGATGAAAATACATACCCCATCTTGAAAGCCTTGATTGAAAGTGCCGATGTCACACTCTCAGGCTGTACATTTCAGATCCTAACCCCACACTGTGGGATAATGTCACAGTGGCTTCTTATGCCTATTGCATCATAGAGTCATAAAGTCATAGAGATGTACAGCATGGAAACAGACACTTCGGTCCAACTGTCCATGCCGACCAGATATCCCAACCCAATCTAGTCCAGCACCTGGTCCATATCCCTCCAAACCCTTCCTCTTCATATACCCATCCAGATGCCTTTTAAATGTAGCAATTGTACCAGCCTCCACCACTTCCTCGGCAGCTCATTCATACACGTACCACCCTCTACGTGAAAAAGTTGCCCCTTAGGTCTCTTTTATATCTTTCCCCTCTCACCCTAAACCTATGCCCTCTAGTTCTGGACTCCCCCACCCCACGGAAACGACCTTGTCTATTTACTCTATCCATGCCCCTCGAGATTTTATAAACCTCTATAAGGTCACCCCTTAGCCTCCAATAAACAAAAGCATACCAAATGCCTTTTTCACTATCCTATCCACCTGTGATTCCATTTTCAAGGAACTATGAACCTGCACTCCAAGGTCTCTTTGTTCAGCAACTGTCCAGAGGTCCTAACCATTAAGTGTATAAGTCCTGCTAAGATTTGCTTTTTCAAAATGCAGCACCTCACATTTATCTAAATTAAACTCCATCTGCCACTTCTCAGCCCATTGGCCCATTTGGTCCAGATCCTGTTGTAATCTGAGGTAACCCTCTTCGCTGTTGACTACACCTCCAATTTTGGTGTCATCTGCAAACTTACTAACTATACCTCTTATGCTCATTTCCAAATCATTTATGTAAATGATGAAAAGTAGTGGACCCAGCACCAACCCTTGTGGCACTCATAAGGTCATAGAGTCATAGAGATGTACAGCATGGAAACAGACCCTTTGGTCCAACCCGTCCATGCCGACCAGATATCCCAACCCAATCTAGTACCACCTGCCAGCACCCGGCCCATATCCCTCCAAACCCTTCCTATTCATATACCCATCCAAATGCCTTTTAAGTGTTCCAATTGTACCAGCCTCCACCATTTCCTCTGGCAGCTTATTCCATACACGTACCACCCTCTGCGTGAAAAAGTTGC
>NC_057747.1:22801677-22813710 GCF_004010195.1 Chiloscyllium plagiosum | reverse complement strand
TCTACCTTTGAGCCAGTTCTGTATCCAAATGGCCAGTTCTCCCTGTATTCCATGAGATCTAACCTTGCTAATCAGTCTCCCATGGGGAACCTTGTTGAATGCCTTACTGAAGTCCATATAGATCACATCTACTGCTCTGCCCTCATTAATCCTCTTTGTTACTTCTTCAAAAAACTTAATCAAGTTTGTGAGACATGATTTCCCACGCACAAAGCCATGTTAACTATCCCTAATCAGTCTTTGTCTTTCCAAATACATGTACATCCTGTCCTTCAGGATTCCCTCCAACAACTTGCCCACTACCGAGGTCAGGCTCACCGGTCTATAGTTCCCTGGCTTGCCCTTTCCTCCTTTTTTAAACAATGGATTCTGGGTAATCCATGATGGAGGACAGGAAAGTTTTCTGGCTGTAACAGCTGCTCCTTTTGTGAGGTATTTTAGGTGTTGGAGGTGATTTTCTCGAATTCCAGGAGCAGCAAATACTGTTTTATATGTTGTTGAATTGTTTTGGAACTTTGGAGAGAAAAAAAGTCAAAACTACAGCACTTTTAAAAGGGAGACGAACAGACAAAGGAAGCACATGGTGAGGTCAGTGCAGGAGAGAGAGAGAAAGAAACCCACACTGCTAATTGACAGAGCAGTGAACATGCAGAGTTCCTGCCTTTGCTGTTGAATTCATGTATTGCTGGACATTGGAGTGCATCTGGGAAAATTTAAAAAACAGTGAAATTCACAACTGATTTTGGAGGAACCTTTTTGGGAGAGGTCACAGCACAGAAGCAGATAAGTGGATTTTAAGTGTGGCTTTAAAATAAGTCTGCTGTAGTGAATAGAGTGGGTTCTTTCTTGATTATATGTTTTATTGAGCTGTGTCTCTTGATTAAACTTAATATATAAGCCATAAGTATTAATTTAACCTGGAGCAGTCTTCGTAGAGGAATAAGACAGTGACATTTTCTGGGTCTGTAGATTAAAAGAAGCAAAAACGACCTTTAGTAGAGTGATATGCTCTTCTTGTCTGATGCGGGATTTTACGGGTTACTGAGGATTATATCTGCAATAAATGCATCCTCTTATTCCCAATCCTTCCCTATTGGGAAGATTTTCTCATCTACTCCTTAAAACTCAAATTAGTTGCAAACAGTTTGCACTGAATGCGTTCATGCTGACTTTCCTTAATTGAAATGCCCAAATAAATGTGAATGATATCAGTGAAATTTGAAGTCGACCCTTGGCTTACAAGTCCAGGACTGTAACCCCCAAGCTATTGAGGCAGAAATCACTTTTTTAAAAAGACAAATGCAGCTTATGTTAACATGACAGTGAGGCTGGTGACTTGTTAAGATGGAATGTTTCACAGATCATGGGATCTTCACTGTGCATCTGAACAGACAGAGACTCAGTCCAATTCGGAGTTCTGTGGAAAAGTCATTTGACCCAAAATGTTAACTGTGATTTCTCTCCACAGCTGCTGCCAGACCTGCTGAGCTTTCCCAGCAATTTCTGTTTTTGTTAGCGACTCCGTGCAATGGTTTTGACCATACTTCGGAAAATACAGCACATTCTCAATCTTGCACTGATTTGTCACCTAGAATGCAACTTGGATTGTATCTTGAACCTGAAGGTTCAATATGTACACAAGAAATACAAGTTAGAAATTGTTGGACTGTCAGTTATGAGAAAATGAATAGATTGAGTAAATTTGTATTAGGAACCCTGGTTAATTCTATCTGCCTTTTCTGTCTGTTTTACAGTCTGGCACTAACTGTCATGATTGTTGTCAACTATGGAGGTGCTGGCTATTGGTTCTTTGAACACGCTTCATGGAATGGTATTGTAAAAATGTTACTTTTAGCATATGTCATGTCCCTTAAAAACAATTCAAACCTGTAAAATAGTCTTGACATTTACCACTGTTTTCAAGGAATTTTACCATGCAATCAGTAATTATGGGGCGGCACAGTGGCTAACAGCACTGTTCGATTCTAGCCTTGGGCAACTATCTGTGTGGAGTTTGCCCATTCTCGCCGTGTCTGCGTGGTTTTCCACCGGGTGCTTTGGTTTCCTCCCACAATCCAAAGATGTGTAGGTCAGATGGATTAGTTAAATTACCCATAATGCCCAGGAACGTGTCGGCTAGGTGGATTAGCCATAGGAAATGCTGGAAAAATGGGTCTGAATGGGATGGTCTGCAGAGGGTCATGTGGACTCGATGGGCTGAATGGCCTGTTTCTGCACTGCAGTGATTCTGTGAAATAACATTATTACTGAATTTTTATTTAAGGTTCGTTGCTAGCTTTGAGAATAGGAGGCTGTGAGACATTTAGTAAAATGTTTCTGCTTGATCTCTAGCAGACATTGGGTTTCACTCAACCAATCATTTTCCCACAACCATTAGCCATCCCACCAACTCCTTTACCAACCCTAGCAATTACACTATTGTGTTATTTCTCACGATCAATGTGTCACCATACCTTTAAGAGACATGCTTGTGATATCATCACTGTACCAGGGTGTATTGGGGGGTATGATGGTCTCATAGTTTATCTTACCCTGGGATCACTTGAAACATGCCTGTCGAATGCAACCAGGCTATTGATCAAGGTATCTGATAGCTGAATGTTAGCCCAGATACTTGGATGCCTGTGAATCTAATGAAAGGCAGCTGTCTGGTACATTACTTGATACCATGATATCCATGTTCGGTTCATGCTAAAAGCGATAACAGAAGCATTGCCACATCAGGTAAAATGCCCTGTTAAAGGCAAAATCTCATCAAATGAAACACTTTTTGACTGTCGCAAGTTTTGTTGGGATTGAGGAACAGGGAAAGCTGGGGGCACAAGAGGAAGTGGACATTGAAAGAGGGATTTAAAAAGTGAGGAATCACTCGTAAATGTTCATGCCTCAAGGCACATCATGTACAATGTTGTTCAGGCAAAGCAGAGATCCAATCAGAGAGTGAAGGGCACGTAGAAATACACAGTGACAAGAGTCATCTGTTAACTGATATGTCCTCTGGTTGTCCAAGTTTTTTTAGATTAGATTAGATTAGATTACATTACAGTGTGGAAACAGGCCCTTCGGCCCAACAAGTCCACACCGACCCGCCGAAGCGCAACCCACCCATACCCCTATATTTACCCATTACTTAACTCTACGGGCAATTTAACATGGTCAATTCACCTGACCTGCACATCTTTGGATTGTGGGAGGAAACCGGAGCACCCGGAGGAAACCCACGCAGACACGGGGAGAATGTGCAATTGAACCCGGGTCTCAGGCGCTGTGAGGCAGCAGTGCTAACCACTGTGCCACCGTGCCGCCCACATTTTCTTGTTGCATCCTCCTAAAATATGTGAACAGGGGAAAGGGGATATCCCTTTGAAGGAATGGTTACTCACCATTCTACTACAAGCTGAGACATTGGAATAACTATGCAACAATGGTTCTTTTCACACCACGAATCACGACCCAATTAGGATCGCGAGCCAAGTTGTTTGGGTCGGAGGTTCCGAAGCAAGAGCTGTTGTAAAGCTTGGACTAATCCCTGTGCTGTGTGGATCCCTTCAAATGCTTGCATTTTTTTCCATTGGAGTATGTGGCCTAATCAATTGCACCTTGAGGTCTGATTTCTGCTTTGTGAGAGAATGTGTGGAAAGAGTTGTGTTTGTTCTGCCTGCCTATTTGTCAATTGCTTCAGAAGGGAGATGGGAAGAGGGTGGAGGTTTAAATGGGGTTAGTTGTGGCAGAGAGAGATGGCAGAGAGTTTGATGAAGGGAGGGAAAGTTGGGGGGTTAGTACAGGGAAAGGATGATGGGAAGGCTTTGTGGAGGGAGTGGGAGATTGGGGCATTTTTGTGTAATGGGGCAGGACAATGAGGCACACATTCAACTACTTTCATCCCTGCTGCTACTATGACTGAAGGCCCTTTCCCCATTCTGCTCAAAAGCTGAAGGTCTCTCTCTCTCTCTCTTTTTCCATCTGCCCTCTCTTCCTCTTACCCTTACCACCCATGTTAAGTAAATCTTGGACTCTGCAAACTTTCACCCAGGATCACTCAAGTCTGAGGCACGAATTGGGGTCACATCCATAAAGGAAGCACTGAGCTATAATCAAAACTGCTCACCAGAGCATTGAGAAGGCCATTTGCTTCTGAAATTGCAGCTCCAGCCTGGACAAGCCTATTGGGCTTTGTAGTACACTTCTGCAAGAGTTAAGCATATTGTAGTGGTCTGCTGTGAGAACAGTGGACCTTGAAAATTATGATGCATTGGATGGCTACAGTTCTTTGGACGAATAAGAGGAAGAGAAGATGGAAACAGTGCTTAAAATACTCTGAAGTAGCGATAATTTGTCCGCAAACTCTCTAAAGCACCTGAGAAAATTCAATCACTGGACCTACCGATCAAATATAAGTTGCCCCTTGAACAGAATGGATAAAATCTGTGAGGAGTTGTTCCTCCTGTCAAAGGCTGTTGCTAGCATTTTGAAAATATGAGACAGCATGTATACTACCCAATCTTTGATCTGGCCTTGTTGCCACAGAATCTGTGGATGGAAGTTTACAGGCGTCTGAGCAACATGGGGTATGAGATGTGTGACAGAATTGCATGACAAGTATGGCGCTGCCCATCTTGCCATAAAGATCATTTCACTTCAGCTTTTTATGTTTATCGCAGGAAGCATGGCAATATTCTCACTAGGCATCAGTAAGATGCCAATTTTTAGTTATTAATGATTGTTTATCACTTTGTTAATGCCACAACTTGCTTCATTATCATTTAGACTCCCATGTTACCAAACTCAGCAATCAAGCTACATTTTGGAAAAACTCATCAAGAAGCCATGAACATTACTACCAAATTGCAACCCAATGCAGGCTACAAGGGGATCACTCGCACTCCCTGTTTCTCTTTGGCAACCACCATCTGTCAGCCCATCATGACCATCTTAGCATATCTACTATTCACTAGCGTTGTGCTCTGGAAGCACAGACTTACACTATAAGGTGCACCAACAGTTGTATTGAAAGGCTTCACAGGGGACTTTGCACACAAGGACAAGAATCCAGTTCACAGACTGGACCAGGCTGCTCTCTTGCTCAATTAGTGCATACCTGTATGCTTACAACATAGCTCTTTTGCCTTGTCTCATGTTGTTATGCTAAATTAATTAGTACAGTCACAAAAACAGGCTGCTTGCTTTGCTGCTAAGTAGTTTTCTATCCAGGTGGTACATTTCTTGCTATATGGCAGTGTGCTACTTGAATATTGCCCCTTCTCCATGTATTCACAGTTCATACAGCAAACATACTGCAACTTTAAGAGTACTAATTCTCCCTGAGGTCTGTTGGGGGCATCTGTTGGATAGTTCTGGCACAGTAAATCAAGAGCAACCTCCCATGCTAGTCAATTTTATACACCTCAATTATATCCCCACTCAGTCCCCTCTTCTTTATAGAAAACAATCCAAGTCTATCTAGTCTCCCCTTTTAGCTTAATTTCACCATCCCAGGCAACATCCTGGTGAACTTCTTCTGTATCCCCTTCAGTGCTATCACGTCCTTCCTGTGGTGAGGTGACCAGAACTGCACACAGAACATAACTCCAGTTATGGCCCGACTAATGCTATGTACAATTCCAACATTATCCCTTGTTATATTCTGTGCCAAGATTGATGAAAGCAAGTGTCCCATATACCTTCTTAACAATCCTATTTACGTGCTCTGCCGACTTCAGGGATCCTCTAAGTTAACCAGTGTCCTGTGATTCATCAACCACTGCCTCATCTTGTTTCTTCTTCCAAAGTGTATCACCTTGCACTTATCTGGGTTAAATAGCATCTGACCAACTGATCTATATCTTCCTGTAAACCTACAACGGTCTTCTTGGTGTTAACATACTTGTCCAGTTTCTTTCCCCAGAATCTTCCAGCACTGTGCCATCCCTTATTGAGCCTTCTACAAAAAACTCCCATGGATACAGTTCAAGAAATCCATCCTCTTTAAAACCTCACCATTATGACTATCCCATTTTATGTTGGGAAAGTTGAAATCCCCAGTAAAATTACCCTCTTTTTATCTTTTTACACCTTTAGGAACAATGTATATTTGCTCCTTGATTTCCCAATGACTCTTTGGAGGCCTATAATATGCTCCCAGTAAACAGCAGCTCCCCTAACATTCCTAAGTTCTACTCACAAAGCCTTGTTTAAGGACCCTTCCTAGATTTATACCAACTTTCTGGAGTCAGACTTAACCACTGATCAAGCCGCCTCCAATTGTCATGCAGCCTGTAATGTCTTCAGTGGAGAATTAGACACAGTGCTCGTGGTGTTCCATAACTTTCGTGGCTCAACCTGAGCTTGTGTAGTTACCTTCACACATCTTAAAGTATAAGTGACTGACTGCAATTCAAAATGCCTGACTGCAAGATATGGGGAGCGGGGGGGGGGAGGTAACGGGGGAGACGTCGAGACTGGGGTGGCTGGCTGCAGGCTCTGGACAAAGGCAAAGGCACATTGCAATTGTGAAGGGGGAAGCACGGTTAAGTGAGTGATGCTGTACAACATGGCTGGAAAGGGCTGGCCTGGTTTCAAGCAGGTGCCACGAATGACAGCACCATGCATGGGCTCTACAAATGCCAGGACCTGGATAGGGAGGTGTGGATTGGTTATTTGGTAATTTATGGAGCCATAGTCATAGTCATAAAGTATGGAAATGGAGCCTTCTGTCCAACCAGTCCATGCTGATCATAATCCCAACCTAAACTAATCCCATGCCTGTGATTGGCCCATATCCCTCCAAGCATTTCTTATTTCATGTGCTTACCTAAATATTTTTAAAACGTTGTAACTGTCCCCACATTCACCACTTCCTCTGAAAGTTCATTCCATACACTAACTACTTTCTGTGTAAAGTTGTCCCTCGTGTCTTTTTAAAATCTTTCTCCTCTCACCAATAAAAACAGAAGACTATAAAACAGAGGGGCAGAAATTAGGCCATTTCTGCCTAATGCAAGTGCATGTGGGCCAAGTTCAGGAAAATGGGGATAGCGTGGACAGACATTTTGGTCGGTATGGACTAGTTCAGGCCAAAAGGCCTGCCTCCCGTGCTGTAGGACTCTACAACCGAATGACTCTAAGTAACGAGCCGGTTAAACCAAGGACAGCCAATGGATGTTATCTACCTGGACTTCAAGACGGCCTTTGATAAGGTGCTGCGCAGGAGGCTACTGAGTAAGATAAGGATCCAAGCTGTCAGAGGCACGGTGCAAGCATGGACAAAAATCTGGTTGTCTGGCAGAAAGCAGAAATTGGGGATAAAAGGGTCCTTTTCAGGATGGCAGCCTATGACAAGTGGTATTCCACAAGGCTCAGTGATGGGACTACAACATTTTTCTTTATACATTAACGATCTAAATAAAGGAACTGAAGGCTTACTGGCTAAGTTTGCAGACGATACAAAGATAAGTACAGGGACAGATAGCATTGAAGAAGCAGGGAGGCTGCAGAAGAATTTGGACAGGTTAGGAGAGTGGGCAAAGAAGCAGCAGATGGAATACAATGTGAGAAAGTGAGGTCATGCACTTTGGTAGGAAGAATTTAGGCATGGACTATTTTCTAAATGGGGAGAAAATTCAAAAGTCTCAAGTGCAAAAAGGCTTGTGAGTTCTAGTCTAGGATTCTCTCAAGGTAAAGTTGAGCATTGAGTCAGTATTTAGAAGGGCAAATGCAATGATGGCATTTATTTTAAGAGGACTTGAATATAAAACCATGGATGTACTTCTGAGGCTCTGGTCAGACCACATTTGGAGTATTGTGCACATTGTTGGGCCCCATATCTCAGGAGGAATGTACTGGCCCTGGTGTGTGCTCAGAGGGGATTCACAAGAATGGTCCCATGAATGAAAAGCCTAACAAATGAAGAACATGTGAGGACTCTAGGTTTATACTTGATGGAGTTTAGAAGGATAAGGAGAGATCTAATTGAAACATACAGAATTCTAAATGGCCTGAACAGAGTAGATGTTAGGAAAATGTTTCCATAGGTAGGGGAGACTGGGACCCGAGGGCACAACCTTAGAGTAAAGGAAAGGCCTTTTAGAATGGAGGTGAGGAGAAACTTTCTCAGCCAGAGAGTGGTGAATCTATGGAATTCATTGCCACAGAAGGCGGTGGAGGCCTGGTCATTGTGTATATTTAAGACAGAGATAGATAGGTTCTTGAATATCATGGGGATCAACAGTTATGGGGAGAAAGCAGGAGAATGGGGTTAAAAAGCTTATCAGACATGATTAAATGGCAGAGCAGACTCAATGAGCTGAATGGCCTAATTTCTGCTCCTCTGTTTTATAGTCTTCTGTTTTTATTGGTTTGCAAGAGTCACAGATTCGCTTATAAAAGATCTCCGACTTATCAATTAAAAGTCATACCTTACAGCAGCTGCTGAAGGAAAATTAAACAGACTTTTTTCAGGTTAAAGTGGCTTTAACTGCAGTGAATAGAAAGAGTGCCTGAGCTCATAGAGATTTGTTGGCTTCCTCTCACTATCTGTCTCACAGCCCCAAGCTGTTCAGCTACCTGAGAACCAATTACACAGCTGTTTAATTCTTTGCTATCTGTGTATTTGTCCAAATGCCTTTTAAATGTTATTAAAATACCTACATCAACCACTTCCGCAGGCAGCTCGTTCCATATGCATATCACCGCCTTAGCTTCCCTTTTATTCTTTCCCCTGTAATCTTAAACTGATACCGTCTTGACTTCGATTCCCCAAATCTGGGAAAAAGACTGAGTGCATTCATCCTATTAATGCCTCTCATGACCTTATGCACTTCTATAAGATCCCCTCTCAATCTGCTACGTTGTAAAGAAAAAGTCCTAGTTTGTCCCACTTCTTCCTTTAACTCAGAGCCTTGAGTCCTGGCAACATCCTTGTAAATTTCTTCTGTACACTTTTCACTTTAATAGCATTCTTCCTACCACAAGGTGACCAAAATTGAACATGATACTCCAAGTGCGACCTCACCAACATCCTGGTTAACTGCAACATAATTTCCCAACTTCTATGATCAATGCCATGACTGATGAAAGCCAGTGTGCCAATAGCCTTCTTCACTGCTCTGTCTAACTGTGAATCCACTTTCAAAAAATGGTGAACCTGACCTCATGATCCCTTTGTACCATTACATTGTTTAAGCCCCTACCATTCACCATGAAATTCCTACCTTGATTTGACTTTCCAAAATGCAAGACCTCACACTTATCTATATTAAACTCCATTTGTCATTTCTCGGCCCACTTCCCCAGCTGATCAAGGTCCTGCTGCAATTTCTGATGACCTTCCTCACTGTCCACGATACAGCGTATTTTAGTGTCATCTGCAAGCTTACTAATCAT
Source organism: Chiloscyllium plagiosum (assembly GCF_004010195.1). Lineage (NCBI taxonomy): Eukaryota > Metazoa > Chordata > Chondrichthyes > Orectolobiformes > Hemiscylliidae > Chiloscyllium > Chiloscyllium plagiosum. The sequence continues at coordinate 22,804,308 of NC_057747.1, read as the reverse complement.
GCCTTATACATTCTCATCCAAATCATTGACATACATAACAAACAGCAATAGGACCATCTCTGACCCCTGAGGCACACCACTAGTCACAGGCCTCCAGTCCACAAGCATCCTTTCATTATTATTCTCTGCTTCCTACTATCAAGCCAATTTTGTTTCCAATTTGCCAGCTCTGCTAGCCTTACAGAGGCTAGCCTTACAGAGCAGCCTACCACGTGGGACGTTAGCAAAGGCCTTACTGAAATCCATATCGACTATGAAGGGCAAGGTTGGCAGGAATAGGGAGCCATTAATGACAAGAGATATTGAGGCCTCATCAATCTTCCTGACCGCTTCATCAAAGAACGAGAACAAATTTGTGAGGCATAATCTCCCATACACAAAGCAGTGCTGACTGTACCTAATCAAACCCTGTCTTTCCAAATGCATGTGCATCTTATCTCTCAGAATCTTCTCAAGCAACTTACTCACCACAGACGTTAAGCTTACTGGTCTATAATTTCCAGGATTTTCTTTACAGCCCTTCTTAAATAATGGCACAACATTCACTACCCTCCAGTTTTCCGGGACCTTTTGATGCAAAAGTATCATCCAGGGCCCCTGCAATTTCTTCTCTAACCTCTTGCAGTATTCTTGGATATACCTAGTCAGGACTACTTTCATACATTCTAATACATCAAACACCTCCTTGACTCTGATAAGGACTGTCCCCACTAATTTCTCCAAGTTCCCAAGTCTTCATGTCTTTCACCATGGTAATATTCCATAGACATTACATAGAGGAGAAATATTCATTGAGAAACTCGCCCATCTCTTGCAGTTCTACACATGCATGTCCACTTTGGTCCTTGAGGGGCCCTATTCCCCCTCTCATTATTGTTTTTTCTTTAACATACTTAAAGTACCTCTTTGGATTCACCCGAATGTTCTCAGCCAAAATAATCTCATTGTACCCTTTTCGCCCTCCTGATTTCCTTCCCCAGTAAAACCGTGTATACCTTCAGGGATTCCCGTGATCCTAGCTGCCTGTACTTTGGCCACGCCTCCTTTTTTCTGATCAAAGCCTCAATATCTCTTGTCATCCAGGGTTCCCTATTCCTGCTAACCTTGCCCTTCACACGAACATATAGATCTTGAACTCTAGCTATTTCGTTTTTAAAGATCTCCCATTTGCCCACTTCCTCAAAGAGTTCTAGCAGATTTGTCAGGCATAACCTCCCCTTGATGAAACCATGCCAACTTTGGCCTATTTTACCATACACTTTCAAGTATTCAGAAATCTCATCCATCACTATGGATTCCAGGATTTTACTCACAAATGAGATTAGACTAATTGGTCTGTAATTTTCCATCATTTGCCTTACGCCTTTTTGAAATGGGTGTCATGTTAGCGATTTTCCAGTCCTCTGGGACCCTCTCTGATTCTGGTGATTCTTAAAAGATCACTACCAACGCCTCCACTATGTTTTCAGCTATCTCCCTTAGAAATCTGAGAGAGTTCATCTGGTCCAGATGATTTATCCACCTTCAGGCCATTCAGTTTTTATAGCACCTTCTCCTTGGTGATGGCCACCATACTCAGTTCTATCCCCTCATTCTCTTGAATCTTTGGGATGTTACTTGTGTCTTCCACCATGTAGACTGTCCTGAAATAATAATTCAGTTCCTCACCCATTTCCTTGCTCCCCCCACTATGTCTCCAGCGTCATTTTTGAATGGCACAATACCCACTTTTGTCTTTCTATATGTTTAAATAAACTTACAGTCTTCCTTTATATTATTGGCCAGCTTACCCTCATATTTAATCTTCTTCCTCCTTATTCTGTTTGTTGCTCTCTATAAGCTTCCCAATCCTATGGTTTCCCACTGCCTTTCGCTACATTATTCTCATTTTAGACTAGACTAGATTCCCTACAGTGTGTAAACAGGCCCTTCCCCCCCCCCCCCCCCCAACTAACAGGTTCACACTGACCCTCCGAAGAGTAACCCACCTAATGCACCTGGCTTGCACATCTTTGGACTGTGGGTGGAAACCGGAGCACCTGGAGGCAACCCATGTAGACACGGGGAGAATGTGCAAACTCCACACAGACAGTCGCCCGAGGCTGGAATTGAACCTGGGACCCTGGTGCTGTGAGGCAGCAGTGCTAACCACTGAGCCACCGTGCTGCCCGTCTACTTCCTCTTGATTTTTGCTATCCCTGACTTCCCTAATCAGCCACGGTTGCCTCATCCTCCCTGTACCATGGTTTGTTTTCCTCAGGATGAATCTCTGCTCTGTCTCCTGAATTGCTCGCAGAAACTCTTGCCATTGCTGTTGGGTGTTACGGTGGCACAGTGGTTAGCAAATGTGCAGGTTAGGTGAATTGGTCATGTTAAATTGCCTGTAGTGTTAGGTGTAGGGGAATGGGTCTGGATGGGTTGCTGTTCGGAGGGTCGGTGTGGACGTGTTGGGCCGAAGGGCCCGTTTCCACACTGTAAGTAATCTAACCTAATCACTCTCATTCCTGCTAGACTCCTCCACCAGTCAGTTCTACTTAGCTCCTCTCTAATGCTTTTGTAGTTGCTTTTATTCAGCTGTAATACTGTTACCTCTGGTTCTATCTTCTTCCTCTCAAATTGCAGAGTAAATTC
>NC_057747.1:22785828-22801177 GCF_004010195.1 Chiloscyllium plagiosum | reverse complement strand
CAGTACTCTGCAGGAAGCTTCATAAATCTTTCTTTGCAGTGCGTGTGGAGAGTAGGGGGCTGGGTCCTGTTGCCAACACAGACACAAGAATAAATATATCATTGGTTCAGAGCAGGAACTGAACGTTCATGAAGCAATGCAGCCCACAGCTGTTCGTTTTGGTAGTGCCACTGGAAGGAGACAAGGAGTGGATGCCAAGTTGACCTGCCTCCCAGACGGAGGAAGAGCTTGTGGACTGAAATCTTGGGTATAGAGGTAGAGGCTGGGATATTTAGTCACCCATGAGGGCGAGATTGGTTGATGTTGGGATCGAAGTGAATTGTGCTCTCATTGATGGCATGTCCATATCCTGACATCTCTGGGGTAAACTGCTAACTTCAAAGCTAAGGCAGAGCTGTGAGAAGCACAGTACAGGGATGAGGAGAATTTCCACCAATTAGCTGCCCAATAAACTCCTTCAGCAGCTTGCTAATGATCTGCAGATGACAAAAATGCAATTTTGAAGTCGCACATCAGTGAACCCAAACAATGTGGTGCACAGTTGTTGACACAGTCCAGAGTGGTTAAGTAATGTTAATGGTGAAGAAATTTTTTTTTGGAACCAAGGATTATTTTGTTGGAATAGGTATAGTACCTTCTTGTTGGCTGTTGTCTATGATCTCCTGCCTTCTCTATTCTGCAAGGCAGTATCTTCCACATATCTTTGCACTGGAGTGCCAGTTCCTAACCCTAGGCAATGCTTAGTATCTCTGATTGAATGTAGTGCTTTTCCAGCACCACACTCTCGACCTCTGACTGAATATTGAGCTTGCCTCCAGGTAATCTGCATTTGGATGTAACATTACACCAGCGATGCATGTGTGGTACAATATCAGGACCCAGTAATATGCTGGGTATCAGAATGAAAATCAAGCTCAATCTGTTGAGGAGGCTAAGGACAGAGGTCACAATGGAAGAGATGGATATAAGTGATATGATACTTAGGTAAAACATAGAATATCTTTTAACACAATAAAATCTACAGACACCTGAAAATAATGAAGACTGAGATTTGAATATTTTCCTGCTATTTTATGATTTAAGCCTTTATTTAATCTCTTACAGGATTAACAGTTGCTGACATTGTGATGACTTGGTGAGCAATAATGGATTGTAAAACTATCCATGTATGCATATCAACAATTCCCCTTCCTTTGTCTGTAGCTGCAGCCCAATGACATCATGATTTGCATGCATGTTTGTGCATCTAGCTTCAACAAAAATGAAAACCCCTCAGTGAGGTGGAAGCAACCCTTTAATGGAATGTGTTGTCAATAGCATTATTATGATTGATGTGTGTTCGGTAATAGATGACATAAAGAGCAATCAATGGTTGGATCATCTTGGCAGGAGAGATGATTGACTTGGCTCATTTCGGAAGAAGCTAGATGTTGCATTGGGATGAGGATTGAGCGGCTCTCCTGTTGAACCTCTTAGACCTTGTACGTTTGAAATATCAGATTAAAATTTCTTTCTGGTTAAACCCACATTTCTGACTTTACATTTATATACACTGTAAGAATCAAGAAAAAAAAATTCTAACATGGAGATCTTGTTGCATCCTCAGGACATCACATCCAGTGGTAATTGTGCACAGCAAGTTCACGCAAACAGCACATGAGATGATTAAAACTTTCACATCTTATTGAGTTTATGGGTTGGGAGGGGAGAATGTTGGCCAGGGAATTTGAAAAAAAAAAGCCCACTCATGCTAAAGTGGGATCTTCAACAGCTACCTGATGAGTCAGAAGGCTCATATCGGGGACATGATGGCCCAGACGTATGATTGCTGGACGTATGGTTAATCCAGAGACCCAGGCAATGTTCTGCAGGCCTTGGTTCAAATCCTGCCATGGCAGATATGGGAATTTGAATTAAATAATCTGGGATTAAGATTCTTATGATGACCAAGAATCCATTGTCAGGAAAAATCCATCTGGTTCAATAATGTCCTTTCGGGAAGGAATCTGTTATCCTTACCTGGTCTGGCCACATGTAACTCCAGATCCACAGCAATGTGTTGACTCTTAACTGCTCTCTGGGCAATGAGGGATGGGCAATAAATGCTGGCCTGTAGTGATGCCCTCATCCTGTGAATGAATAAAACAAAGGTACTTTGATTTAAAGTTACAACTCCAAGAATGAAATGAACAGTCCAACACAGTGAGTGTTGCACTGATGTGAGCATAGATTCTCCAGCATAGAGGACATGCATCAAAAGATGTGCCAGGCATATACCTGAGAGTGAAGCAATAATTATAAATGTTACGCCAAGACTCTGGCAAGGTACTAATTTGTTACTGTTCCAGATACAATAGCCCAAATTGTTAACCTCCTGGGTGAGGGGTATGGATTGACTCCACCTCTTTATTCAATCTCTACTCCCCCCACACCCAACACTCGGTCAAAAGTGGATCCCTTCCCTTTTGGATATCTTTCTCCCAGACCCAAATGAATTTAAATGTTAAAAAGAGCCAACCTAAGCAGACTTACTTGAGTTAACAAAGAGTGAGTTTAATAATTACTAAACGCAAAAGCATTAATAATATGTTTTATTATATACACGTGGATTTGTAGTAGGAGGTGAACAATTTTTTTTAAAATGCCGTATGAATCAGTTCTGAGTTTTCCATGAGGAGCAGCTAGTTGCAGTAAAGGTTACAAGTAACAAGAACATTAGTTATTGAGCAATCAGTTCCATGAACCTTAGATTTGTACATTGGTTGAGATTCTGCAAAGCCTTTTGACCGTGATTGCGTTCCAGTAATCAGGCTGAGAACCATTTGAATCCCTACAGTGTGGAAGCAGGCCATTCAGCCCATCGAGTCCACACCAACCCTCTGAAGAGCATCACATCCAGACCCACCCCATCGCTGTACCCTGTATTTCCTATGAGTAATCCTGCACATCTTTGGAATGTGAGAAGAAACCGGAGCACCCGGAGGAAACCCACGCAGACACGGGGAGAATGTACAAACTCCACACAGACAGTCACCACTGAGTAACCACTGAGCCACCATGCCACCCAAGAGAATCCTTTTGTTGCACTGTTTCCTTTTATCTGATTTGCAGCATTCAGAGTAAGAGGACCTTTATTTCCAACACCGGGGTGACAAGGGGGTGGGTCTTGAACTGTGACCTTTCCAGCATGCTGAAATTCAAACCCAGATTAGCACACATGTGAACATTCAGTCCCACTACCTTACTCCAGTAGAGTTGAAACTGGCTTTTTAACCCTTAACTTGGAAAAATGGATCTGCAGTTTCGGACATAATCTGCAGGAGATACAGGTCTCCCATTGTCTTTGTAATTACAAGCGATCACAACCTAGTCTGTTCTGATTTGTCTCTTCTCCCTTTTGAAGGGCTGCTGTTTGAAGTTCCTTTTGCATTCATAGGTGTAGCATTCCAAGGCTCTCTCTCACTCTCCAGACAACCACTTATTTAACATGTGCATTCATGTTTGGTTATGTGCCCCTTTGTTAAGTGGTGGAGGCTGGCATAACTAAAACATTTAAAAGGCATCTGGATGGATACATGAATAGGAAAGGTTCAGAGTGATATGGGCCAAATGCTGGCAAATGTGACTAGGTTGATTTATGATATCTGGTCGGCATGGACAAGTGGGACCGAAGGGTCTGTTTGTTTGCTGTACGTCTCTATGACTCTATAAAAACACATTTTGGGATAACAAGTTATAAATGTCCCCAGTAATTTACGATTCTGACCCATGGTCATAACCTAAAGAATAATGTGATAAACTGGACTCATTTTCATGGAAAATGGAAAGTGAGGAGGAAATTTAGTACTGGTTTTTAAAACAATGAAAACATCTTATCGAGTGAATCTAGAAATAGAATCATAGAGTCATAGAGATGTACAGCATGGAAACAGACCCTTCGGTCCAACCCGTCCATGCCGACCAGATATCCCAACTCAATCTAGTCCCACCTGCCAGCACCCGGCCCATATCCCTCAAATCCTTCCTATTCATATACCCATCCAAATGCCTCTTAAATGTTGCAATTGTACCAGCCTCCACCACTTCCTCTGGCAGCTCATTCCATACACGTACCACCCTCTGCATGAAAATGTTGCCCCTTAGGTCTCCTTCACTTTTATATATTTCCCCTCTCACCCTAAACCTATGCCCTCTAGTTCTGGACTCCCCGACACCAGGGAAAAGACTTTGCCTATTTATCCTATTTATGCTCCTCATAATTTTGTAAACCTCTACAAGGTCACCCCTCAGCCTCCGACGCTCCAGGGAAAACAGCCCCAGCCTGTTCAGCATCTCCCTACAGCTCAGATCCTCCAACCCTGACAACATGCTTGTAAATATTTTCTGAACCCTTTCAAGTTTCACAACATCTTTGTGACTTAGTGATTAAGAAGGAGAAAGTGAGGACTGCAGATGCTGAAGATCAAAGTTGAGGGTGGGGTGCTGGAAAAGCACAGCAGGTCAGGCAGCAACTAGGATGCAGGAGAATCAACGTTTCGGGCATAAGCCCTTCACCAGGAATGAAGGGCCTTCATCCTGAGGAAGGGCTTATGCCCGAAATGTCGATTCTTCAGCTCCTCGGATGTTGCCTGACCTGCTGTGCTTTTCCAGCACCCCACTCTCAACTTAATGATAAAGGGTCATCAGACCTTGGAAGCTCGTGGGCGGCACGGTGGCACAGTGGTTAGCACTGCTGCCTCACAGTGCCAGAGACCCGGGTTCAATTCCTGCCTCAGACCACTGACTGTGTGGAGTTTGCACATTCTCCCCGTGTCTGCGTGGGTTTCCTCCCACAGTCCAAAGATGTGCAGGTCAGGTAAATTGTCCATAGTAAAAGGTAAAGGGTAAATGTAGGGGTATGGGTGGTTTATGCTTCGGCGGGTTGGTGTGGACTTGTTGGGCCGAAGGGCCTGTTTCCACAATGGAAATGTCACTGGATTAATGAACTGGGAACGTGGATTTGAATCTCACCATGGTGGAAGGTGAAATTCAAATTCAATAAAGATCAGGACTTAAAAGCTAGCCTAATGGTGACCGATTGTGGCAAATAGCCATCTCATTGACGCACGTCCTTTACAGAAAGGAATCTACCAATCCTACCTGGTCTGGCCAGCAAAGTGATTGATTCTTAATAAAAGCCAAAAGAATTGCGGATGCTGTAAATCAAAAACAAAAACAGATGTTGCTGGAAAAGCTCAGCAGGTCTGGCAGCATCTGTGTTGTTTTTCCAGCAATTCACGTTCTTGTTTCTGATTTACAGCATTTCTGATTGTTATTTAGTATTAACTCACTGCCACATCTCTTGTAGACGTCTCTTCTAAGGAATTCCGCTGTTCTCTCAGACGACAGATGCTGCCTGACCTGCTGGGTTTTTCCAGCAGCTTCTGTTTTTGTTTGCGGTTGATTCTTAACTGGCTGTTGAAATAGCCGAGCACAACCACACAGTTACAGGGCAATTTGGGATTGGCAATACCTGTTGGCCTTTTAACTAAAAATAAAAGTTACAAGTGGAATGATGAGAGGGTTCAGAAGAAAATCACTGGAGTATTAATGCTGCAAAAACAGTTGAGGCAAAACCAATTACATCCCAAAACCAATTATATTCCAAAGATAATACAGAGGAACATACAGAGATAAGAGGAGAGAGCACATTGGAAGAATTGATTTGGAGTTTCTACACCAAAGAGCCAGCACAATGAGCTCCTTCTGTACTTTATGTTTTTCTGCTTTAATGGGACTTTGAATGCTAACTTTCAGATAAAATTTCTACCTATTGAGTCAAGCTAATGAAATACAGATAGTTTGAAAGCAGACCATTGAAATATAGCACTCTGCAAACTTGTAGACTTTGGTATTTTAATGGTCCTCAGTTATTAATATCGCACAAGCTGGGCACAGAAAGTGTTGCTGTCATCCTAATGTTACAGATCAGGATTCACAAATGCTAACATCTCACAAAAGCACGCAATTGACTCACCTTTCCCTCCCGAATAATTGTCAGCATGATTCCAAAGAGGGGAAAAATTGATTTGTGGGATGTTTGGTCTTCCGTGTTCTGTTCAGTTGAGCTGGAGGTAGTGCTGCTGGCCTAGAGTGTAGGTAGTGCTGCTCAGCCGAGACTGCAGGTAGTGCTGCTAGGCCTAAATTGCAGATTGTGCTGCTAGGCCTAGACTACAGTTAGTGCTGCTTGGCCTAAATTGCAGGTGGTGCTGCTAGGCCTAGACTGCAGGTAGTGCTGCTCATCCGAGACTGCAGGTCGTGCTGCTCGGCCTAGACTGCAGGTAGTGCTGCTCATCCGAGACTGCAGGTAGTGCTGCTAGGCCTAGACTGAAGATAGTGCTGCTCAGCCAAGACTGCAGGTAGTGCTGCTCAGCCTAGACTGCAGGTAGTTCTGCTTGGCTGAGACTTCAGGTCGTTCTGCTAGGCCTAGACTGCAGGTAGTGCTGCTAGGCCTAGACTGCAGGTAGTGCTGCTCAGCCGAGACTGCAGGTTGTGCTGCTCGGCCTAGACTGCAGGTTGTGCTGCTCGGCCTAGACTGCAGGTCGTGCTGCTCGGCCTAGACTGCAGGTCGTGCTGCTCGGCCTAGACTGCAGGTAGTGCTGCTTGGCCTAGACTGCAGGTAGTGCTGCTTGGCCTAGACTGCAGGTAGTGCTGCTCTGCCTAGACTGCAGGTGGTGCTGCTCGGCCTAGACTGCAGGTAGTACTGCTAGGCCTAGACTGGGTTGGACCAGATCAATGTAAACAACAAATCATAATAGCTAGTCTAACCCTGAGTACAATGTCAAAAAGTTAGATAACACAGTGAAGGACAATCAGGGTCTTGTCTCAGTGCGATTGTGGTTACAATACAGTCTGGTGGTCAATAAAGCACTTTAAAAAGATTGAGACAATCACTGCAGAGTATTATTATCCACTTCACAAACCATTAACATTAATGACATACATTGTGGAGATATGTTACATAGATTTTAACCAGCTGCACAACAGTTGATTTACCTAGGGATTGTGGACGTCTCTATGTGGTAACTAATGAGACTTGACTCAAGATAAACACAATCCAGAACAAGAGAAAAAGGACTTATGTTTATAATGCACCATATCACATCTTTCAACACTGCTTGTAAATGCTTCACATGCAGTAAAACACTGACTGTTATTGCACTGGTGAAAAGTAATAATCATATTGTTGCATTACAAGAAATAGCAATGTGGTGAAAAACCAGGGATTCTGTTTTGTGGGTGGCTTTGCTTGAAGTGGAATAGTTGGTCAGGTTTTCTGGGGTGCTCTCTGCTCTTTAGTTTGCTCTTGTCTGAAGTATTGGCAGTTGTGTTGCTGCAGCCCTCCCTTATCCCGGTGTCAACCCATATCTAAACATAGAGCAATACAGGACTGACCTAATTGTCTCAATAAGTAGATGCTGGTTGTTTCAAAGAACAATCGAGTTACTCCCACTTCTCTACTCATTACCTAGATCTCAGTTAATTTTTCTTCTTCAAATATTGATCCAATTCCTTTGCAAAGATCCCAATGTCCAGCACCCTAACAGGTTTTGCATTCCAAATCAAAACACTTGTTACATAAAAATGTTTCCCTGTATGCGGCCTCTGGGGGTTTTTTTGTGCACGTGTTACTGGAGCGGCAAATCGCCTTCTGACTAAGAGATAACACAGACACGCAACCACATTTCACTAACTTGCTTCTCAGTCAATAACAAACCATAATTAAAAAAGCTAAGTACTTCCCAAGGACATCATTCTTCATTTCCTGCTTCTAAACATTACTGCTCCCATTTTAAATAATTCCTTATCCAGCTAGGAAACAAATCTTATGATTTCTCATTGCACCAGGCTAATAATGAGAGAAATGTAAGCTGTTCTTTTGAAGATCCCTGACAGTGTCTGTCTAACAAAGGCTTTCATTTTTATGATCATGAAATAAACGATTGCAGAGATTTTCCAGACTGTGAACTCTATTCAAATGTATAGTTTCGACAATTTTTCTCTCTAGTCTTTGCGTCTTTTGTCACTGTACTTTCTAATGTAGGTACGAGATATATTCCACAATAGTGTTTCAGTGTTGGCTGTCTATGTTAGGACATGGATTTTTAATGTGCTCATAAAGAATTCTTTTGTCCACTATTTTAACAGGATGGACGGCTTCTCTGCAAGCCGTACCTCCTTCCACGATCTTGCAGTGTCACCCAACTTTTCGACAAACTGATCATTGACTCTGTTTCCAGAATGATACCTTCTCGGAAACTGCCTAACCCCTTGAGCTTCCTGAGTGATGCCTTTTCTGAACAAGCTAGTCTTTTAATAATTAAGCTTCCTGAATGGTGGTCCTTTGAATAAGCCTAATGTTTACTGAGCCTCTGAAGCGATTCCTTGTCTGAAAGAAGCCATGTCTTTGGTCAGCTTTCTGAGTTAGGCCTGCCCTCCTGACTGATCTCCCTCTGGTTGTCCTCCTGACTGACACAACCTCATTCTGAACAAGGCAGACCTTTTGACTGAATTTCCCTCTTGTGAGTCCCATCTCCCTCTATGAACTTGCCCTGCACAAACCAAGTCTTCTGATTGGTCTCTAATGCTACTAGATAGCCTTCAATGTGACTTTGCTCTGAACAAGCTAAGCCTTCTGACTGTGGCCTTCCTCAGAATGGCTTGGCCTTTAATGGATCTCCCGATTAACACAATTGTGACTTCTGACTTTGTCCACCCCAGTCCAACACCAGCACCTCCACATTATGTCAGTGTGAGCGAATGAGTGTGTACACATATCTGTGTATGTGAGAGTGTGCCAAAAATTGTCAATTATTTCTAGCACTTTTGATATTGATCATATTCTCATTAGTTGTTAATAGGAATACTCTATAGTGTGGTTACATTAAATGGTTTGTTGTTTTCAAAGGGAAAAACAGGGGGTTCAGTCAGTTTACTGAAGGACAGCAACATTCAGGAAGAATAGACCAAATATTTGATGACCTTCAGCAACACCTTCTCTGAAACAAGACAACCATTGAAACCAAAGCAGAATATTTTGAACACAATCAGCCAGTCAGTCGGCATGTTCAAAGTGAACAAACCACTTCAAATTTCAGGTAGAATCATTTATCAGAACAAATAATCCAAAATGAGTGAGTGGTTGACTGTTTCCAACATCATCTGCTTTTGTTTGTAATCACCAACACCTTTCAAACTTCCATTGACCTTCCTTAATGTTGCTGTCCTTCAGTAAACTGACTGAACCTCCTGTGTTTCCCTTTGAAAACAACAAACCATTTGATGTAACCACACTATAGAGTATTCCTATTAACAACTAATGAGAATATGACCAATATCAAAAGTGTTAGAAATAATTGACAATTTTTGGCACACTCTCACATACACAGATATGTGTACACACTCATTCGCTCACACTGACATAATGTGGAGGTGCTGGTGTTGGACTGGGGTGGACAAAGTCAGAAGTCACATGACACCAGGTTATAGTCCAACAGATTTATTTGAAATCACAAGCTTTTGAAGGACTGCTACTTCGTCAGGTATGTCACTCACACACACATGCGCTCACACACACGGACATGCATGCACTCACACACACGCACTCACACACACATGCACTCTCACACACACATGCACTCACAGGCACACACGATCACACACACATATGCACTCACACACACGTGCTCACACACATGCACGCGCACACACACATGCACTCACACACACATTCACTCACTCGCTCATTGAACTTTAAAAAAAAATCTTCACAAGCATTTCCGGTGGAATGGGCTGGTGAATCTTCCTACGAGGAAGGTAATGAAAATTAATGTAAATGAGCCTGAAATTTGTGTTTCCACCTGTCTTTATTTATATTCTTGGTGCAGGGTGATAACAGACTCTGGTGGTTTTATTAATGTTAATGAATGTTCAGTTACCCTTTGTCTCTTATGAGTGAAACTGTCCCTTTATTAGTTCAATAAACACATGAGATAAAAAAGTCCTCCTTTAGCAGTCCTGGTAATTATTTTAGGAAATGGTCTGTATAGTGAACTCTCTACAAATGCTGTGATCCAGTGAGATATGACCAGCATTATCCTCTTAAAGTGTTGCACCTAGTCCCCAGTTCATTTTGTTCTGTTCCCATCTCCCAGTACCACCCTCCTGGTTGTTGGCCAATGCTCCTGACTTTTATAGCTACTCTGTGTGTCTGAGCAGCATTTTGTCAGTCCTCTCCATTTCTGGGAAAGCCTTTGAGTCTTTTTCAGTGCTGCTAAATCCAATTTGCTGGCATTCAGGAACCCGTCACCAGGCATGATCCCACCAGTTGACTCTCTGCCCGTTGACTTTGCTGTTTCATGTTGGAATGGAATGTGTGTGATTGAAAGTTCATGCAGCCCTGAGTAATTAGTGATGTGAACTCCAGGTTTGTTTTCATCATTGTGATATCTGTGACCCTGTCCTTCAGTGCCATGCTCCGTCGAGGCATTCACTGATTGCAGCTGTTATGAAAGTTAACCTAGAGAACCATCATTCTGCTGCTGATTGGAGCCTTTTACATCAATTATAGCCCAGTTGATGGTCCCTGTAAGTACATGAAATTCGTGATGAAGGGCTTTTGCCCGAAGTGTCGATTTTCCTGCTCCTTGGATGCTACGTTTTTCCAGCACTACTCTAATCTAGACTCTGATCTCCAGCATCTGCAGTCCTCACTTTTGCCCAGTAAGTACATGAGCTCCGTGGTCTAGTTGGTGGCCGTGTGATTGGAACACATATGGTTTTGTTACTTATAAATGTTTACAGCACAGACAGAGGCTATTCAGCCCATCGTGCCTGCTTACACTAATCCCATTTTCCAGCTCTTGGCCCATGGTCTTGGAGGTTAGGGTAACACAAGTCAATATCTAAATGCTGCTTAAATATTGTGAGAGTTTTTGACTCCATAACATTTTGAACAGTGAGTTTCAGATTCCCACTATTCTCTGAGTGAAAAGAGTTCTTCTTAACTTACTTCTTAGCCTGCTACCTCTTACCTTGAATCGATAGTCCCTGGTATTGACCCCTTTGCTAATGGAAAATGCTCCTTCCTATCTATGTTATCCAAGTCCCTCATAATCTTATACACCTAGTGACACTGTGGAGAAGTAAGTGAAGCCTTGTATTCTGCACCCTTAACAACGTGAAAACGTTCACCAATACAAGTGGATAATACTGTAGACCTGAAGTTTCTGGATACATAGGGGAGGTCCCATTTGTTGTCCAGTTTCCCAGAGAAGGTGGTTGTTTGTCTTCGTCTTGAACTGCTGCAGTTCTTCTTCTGATAATCCTCCCCCAGTGGTAGCAGACAGGCAATGGCAAGATATTGATTCGAGAAGAATAAAGGAACATCACACTGTGTCCATGACTGGATGATTCCTTTACAACCTGAAAGAAAGCTGGGAGACCATAGCTCCCATAGAGTAGCTGCTCTTGTCTGCAGTGGCAGCGTTCTCAGGAGACAGAGATGTAGCTCAAGCAACCTTGCTGATTTGCTGCATTATCTACCGCAACATAGTGCACTGGAGGTGGATAGGATGGACATTGAGTTCAATAATAGGTGCCTAGCAAGCAACTACTCTGATACTGGCTTTGAACAGTAGTGTTGATATATCTGGGAAAGTAATTAATCTTATTATTCCATCTATTACTGACGTCATCTCTGAGGATTACCAGCTTCTGTTCATTGCAGTTTAATTTCTTGTTGTTTCCAGGTAATACCCACAGAGCAACCGACACCCTGATTTCCTTTTGCCTCTATTATGCTAAACTTATGTACTTCCTTGTTATACTGAAACATCCCGATGCATTAATTAGCAATGATTTCAAGGCTAGGAATACTGTGGTGAGTAACTCACCCCCTAATCCCCCCAAAGTCTGTCTACCATCTACAAGGCACAAGTCAGAAGTGTGATGGAATGCTCCCCATTTGCCTGGATGAGTGCAACTCCAACAACACTCAGAAAACCTGACACCATCCAGGAGAAGGCAGCTCACTTGGCTGGTATCACATCTGCAAGCACCCACACCCTCCAACACCTATGCTCAGTGTTTACTATCTTCAAGATGGACTGAGAAATTCACCAAATATCCTTAGACCTTTCACAACCATGACCACTTCCATCCAGAAGGACAAAGGGCAGCAGAGACATGGGAACAGCCCTATCTGCAAGTTCCCCTCCAAGCTCCTCACCGTCTTGTCCTTCTCTATGGTACAAGTCACAGATTTGTTGTTTGGTCCCTTTTCTAGTTTTCCTGTTTGAAGATTCTTTCCCTCTGAACAGGTGTAAGATTCCACGGATTAACACAGGACTCTACTGTAGCAGCGTTCCTATAAAAGAACACATTTTGGAATTAAATACAAAAACAGAAGTAGCTGGTAAAGCTCAGCAGGTCTGTGGCAACATCTGTGGAGAGAAATCAGAGTTAATGTTTTCGGTCCAATGACCCTTCCTCAGAACTGATAGTAGCTAGGAAAATGTTGGTTTATATGCTGGAGATAGGTTGAGGGGATGGGTTAAGGAGTAAATGATGCTCTAACACACAACCCATTGTTAGCCACAAACAGTCCCCATTAATAACTATTCCCCCTCCTAGCCCAATGGTTGTCCCCTCCTTTGTTTGTTTAACTGCTCTGTTCTCTCTTTGGACTCTACCTCCACCTAACATTTACTCCTTACTCCCTCCTCCCACCCTATTTTCTGAACATAAACCGACATTTTCCAAGCTACCATCAGTTCTGAGGAAGGGTCACTCGACTTGAAACGTTAACTCAGATTTCTCTCCACAGATGCTGTCAGACCTGCTGAGCTTTTCCAGTAATTCCTGTTTATGTTTCTGATTTACAGCATCCGTAGTTCTTTTGGTTTTTGTTGGAATTACAAGTTCACTCTGTCTGGAAGTATTTCAGGATTTGGATCTATAGAACATAGAACATAGAAGAATACAGTGCAGTACAGGCCCTTCGGCCCTCGATGTTGCGCCGATTCAAGCCCACCTAACCTACACTAGCCCACTATCCTCCATATGCCTATCCAATGCCCACTTAAATGCCCATAATGAGGGAGAGTCCACCACTGCTACTGGCAGGGCATTCAATGAACTCACGACTCGCTGAGTAAAGAACCTACCCCTAACATCTGTCCTACACCTACCCCCCCCCCCCCTTAATTTAAAGCTATGCCCCCTCGTAATAGCTGACTCCATACGTGGAAAAAGGTTCTCACGGTCAACCCTATCTAAACCCCTAATCATCTTATACACCTCTATCAAGTAAACCCTAAACCTTCTTTTCTCCAATGAAAACAACCACAAGTGCCTCAGCCTTTCCTCATACGATCTTCCTACCATACCAGGCAACACCATGGTAAACCTCCTCTGCACCCGTTCCAGTGCCACCACATCCTTCCTATAGTATGGCGACAAAAACGGCACACAATACTCCAGATGCGGCCGCACCAGAATCTTATACAACTGCAACATGACCTCAGAACTCCGGAACTCAATTCCTCTACCAATAAAAGCCAGTACGCCATATGCCTTCCTCACCGCACTATTTACCTGGGTGGCAACTTTCAAAGATCTGTGTACAAGATCGCTCTGCTCATCCATCAACATGGAAAGGTACTAAAACGTTTGGAATTACGTTTAAAAGCAGAGGAGAGAGAAAAAGAACGAATCACTCTCAAAGAACAAAAAGAAATGGATAGAATCACTCCGGCATAGCAATAAACAATGGACAGGAAATCTCTTGCGAAGAAAAGGGAAAGAGAGAGAGAAGAAAACTTTAGAAATTGGCACTTCGACAGGAAAGTCAGCTTACAATGACGAAAGATTTTTTTAAATTAATCACTTCCTGAGATATTGAAAACTTACGTGGTTTGAAGGGTGTCTGCTTCAACGCCAAAGCCATCCAAAACAAGGTGGAGGAACTTGCAGCATGAGTTAGTAAATGGAAATTCAATGTAACGGCCATTTTGGAGACATGGACAGGACAGGCACAGGAATGGTTTCTTCTGGTTCCGGGATGTATATGCTTCAGTAAGAACAGAGTAGAGAGTAAGAGAGGCAAAGGTGTGGCATTGTTAGTGAAGGACAGTATTATGGTGGCAGATAGGACGTTTGATGACTTGTTTACTCTGGTTGTACGGGTTGAGGTTAGAAACAAGAAAGAATAGATCACCCTGTCGGAAGTATTCTATAGGCCTCAGAAGAGTTCCAGAGATGTAGAGGAAAAGATAGCAAATATCATTCTAGATAGGAGCAAGATTAACAGGGTGTTTGTTACGGGGGAGTTGAGCTGTCCAAATTTTGATTGGAAAAATTGTAGTGCGAGTATTTTAGATGTGTCAGTTTGTGTCCAACGTGTGCAGGATGGTTTCCTGACACAGTATGTCGACAAACCAATCATAGATGATGCCACATTGCATTTGATACTGGGTAATGAAACTGGCCAGGTGTTAGATTTGAAGGGACGTAAGCACTTCGGTGACAGTGGCCAAAATTCGTTAATGTTTGCTTCATCGATGGCAAGGGATGGGTGCATACCGTGGGCGAAAATTATAGCTGGGGGAAAGCCAATTATGATGCGATTAGGCAAGATTTAGGATGCATAGGTTATAAAAATAAACTGCAGGGAATGGGCACAATTGAAATGTGACGCTCAAAATTACACCAATACCTTATCCCAATTGGAAAATTGCGCACTTGTGATTTCTTATCTGCTTTTTGTTTCATTGTATGCTGTGATACATTTCGCCAACTCTCCAGCTCTATTTAATCATTCCTGACAATTTTCCACCTCGTCCAAATGGATGGTCTCTTAATTTGACTTCGTAATTTCTCCTTAATCGGTTTTAATGGTCCTCTTACTTCATATGCAAACATTAATTCAAATGGACTGAATTTGATCAATTCATTCGGTTCATCTTTGATCGCAAGAAGTGCAAACGGAACTACCTTATCCCAATCATCTGGATAATCTTGAACATAAGCCCTTAACATGGTCTTCAGTGTTTGATGCCATCTCTCTAGTGGTCCGTGCGATTCCCGCTTGAATAGTTTGCATGTGAAGTTTGATTCTTGATCTGACTGGATCTCTATTGATAGTCCACGTCTAGTATTAGGATGAGACGTGACTGTTCTGTTATGGCGCTTAAGAATTAGATATCCGCCTGGACAGATCTGAAGTGACAGCTAAGAAGAACCAGGAGAAGACATAAGGAGTCTCTTGCAGATAGGATCAAGGAAAACCCTAAAACTTTCTACAGGTATA
>NC_057747.1:22750474-22785387 GCF_004010195.1 Chiloscyllium plagiosum | reverse complement strand
CATACCTCCCCCTCTTTTACCCCCACCTCCGCCCCCCCCACAACATTTAAATCCTGGAACCTGCCACAGCCAATCCTGTCCCTGTTCTACCCATGTCTCCGTAATAGCCACAACATCGAAGTCCCAGGTACCAACCCACGCTGCAAGTTCACCTGCCTTATTTCGTATACTTCTTGCATTGAAGTATACACACTTCAAGCCACTTTCCTGTTTACAGGCACCCTCCTTTGAAATTGATGCCATGTTCCTAACCTCCCTACACTCCAGGTCCTGCACTCTAAAGCTACAGTCTGGGTTCCCATGCCCCTGCAGAGTTAGTTTAAACCCCCCTCTGTCCTGTTGGCTGTCATGTTTCTGTGAAGGTGTACATATTTCCAAAATATGTGGAGTTGTTGGGTGGTTCGCCGAGACGGTTGATTTTTTTTCGAACGTCTTGTCCCCCTTCTGATGACATCTTCAGCACTGATGAACCAACTAACAACTCCAACAACAACCCCAGCTACAGATCTTCACAAAGACCTTCCTAGATATGTTTTAAACTAGTAATTGTTCAAACCTATTTAAGACTTGGTAAGCCCTTAGAACTTGACAAAATCAAATGTACAAAGAGGTGTTAGCGACTGACTTGGAAGAGAGAAAGTTAATTCTGGGGCTAATTTTTAAATTAGCTCGCAATGTGTAGATTGAGACAACTGATGATTGCCCAGTTCTTAAAGGACCTGTCCGATTATGGTCAAATGATTGTGTCTGTAATTTTATGGCCCCAACCCGAGGAAAGTGAAAGAGATCGCCTTCTGTTTTTGGGCAGCAGTGAAAGCATACGCAGACTGGAAAAATCACTTCCTATTATCCAGATGCTTTTCTGTTCCAGACTAACTGTCGCTCAACATCACCGAAAGACGAGAGACATTGCTGGCTAGTTTTTTCCAGACAAACATTATTTTATCAACGTCAGGCATTCCAAAGTAGGTACTTTGGTCTGCAGCACTGCACATTAACATGCCATTATTGTACCTCACTCAATGGAAAAGATAGCACGGTAATCCAGTTTTAAAAAAATATTACTAGCAATAATCTGATTCAGAGAATCCTTGTGAATTATGATCAAATCACTCCAACTATTTGAACCAGACAGTCGTTTGATTTATTGGCAGCCCCAAGAGATGCAGTATATTCTTACAATAAGACAAAATCCTTTCGAAGGCCATCATTTCTCCCTCTGATGTCAGAGCACCTTTTGTCCTGGAAATCAGTTGCATTCAGGCAAGATCTTAGTGTCAGCCCTGTGATGCTGCTTGAGGGCATGAGAGGCAAAGGGAAAAGTTGGTCCTCTGACATTGTTAGCAAGTGGGCAACAGTGGTCTGCCACAAGAAGCAATGCAATGGTTACCAAAGACAAGGAAGTTGGCTGGTAAGGATATAGGCACCATTAGGTACCAGATCCATGAGCAGTCCAGGAGGAATGAGGGATGGGGAGGTTGCAGGTTGGGAGATTGGTGGAATTGGAAATTGTATCCTAAGGGTGTCAGGGATCTATGAAGGATGAAGATGGGAAATTAAGTTGCACGGGATAGGATCAGCGATCTACGAGGGGGTGGAAATCAGGAGGCAGCAGAGAGATAGGAAATGGTGTGCCAGAGATCTTTGGGGTGGATATTGGAAATGGCTGAAGGTTAGAAAAAGGATTGCAAGGGGATCAGAGATCTATAACAGTTTGAAATCAAAGAAAGAATGGAGATTGGAAATGGGATTGGAAGGGAATCAGAAATCATTCAAGGCAGAGTCTGGGAGGTAGTATCACAGGGGTGGTGGATGTGGCCACATGGACATTGGCAGGTAAATGGTTGGCAGCACCCATTAGTTTAATGTAGAATAAGTAGGTGTATAGATTCACCAGGATCACGGCAGGGAACTATAGGTTGGCTGGAAACCTACCTCCCATTTGCATTTCATTGAAGTGCCACTCTGTGCTAGGATTGTGAGATCATGTAATTATCCCCTGTAACCTACATCCATTTATACTGCAAAAGCCAGTGATGGCAAATGGGATGCACTTTGTTTTTTAGATCTTTAAAATCGAGTTGGATCTGTCTTCACTTATCTGATACTCTGTGAAGGATGTTATTGGTGGAATATTGAAGGGGGCAGAGACACAACATGAGGGACTATCATTCAGCTACATGATATCACCTTTATGTATCTGACACTCAGGGACAAATATGGGAGGGACGAACATTTATTGGAACCGTGCAATGTGTGGTCAGGCTGAATGAACTGGCATTGAATAGCTGCTGCACATTTTCAGTTGATGTTGTTACCTCCCCGTAACTTGTCTGACAGAAATTGCACATGTAAATGTTATGGACGATGCAATATACTGCACATCTCCCAGTAAAGATGGTTTTTAATTAAGTAATGAGCTGATTTTAATAAATCTCTTTCCAAGAGCACATCAAAGCTCAGGGTTAATTCTCCAGTGAAGTGGTGATTTATATGCTGCTGATGTGCTTGTTCTGTCACATACAGAGTGCTGACCACAATTAATCATACAAGCTTTTATTTTCATTTTAACGTTTTCCCTTTGTGTGGTTCAAAAATCATCAGTGATGCTTTAAAGCCCCTTTTTCCTCCATCTATACGTATGTCAAAATTGTAATTGTTGGTGCTAATTCTGAAGGAATTTTCAAATATGATGGTTACACAAAAAAAGAGCTATTGTCCATGAAGCAGAGATTCCTAGCAATGAAACACAGTGCGGACGTATCATCTGTAATATTGTAGTTGGTGACTTTGCTGACAAATTATTGGGTTTCATGTGAAAACAGGCATTTTAGTGAAACATGATTCTTTCCAAACAACAGCTCCTAAAACCGAATCTTAGAATTTGACTTGTGCAGTCCCAGTGGATCACTGACCCTGAGCACTGGCCTTAAAACTGCACAGTGAAAATATCATGCTTGCTAATTCAAAGGAGGTGCTGACCCTTTTTAAAATATTAGCAGAAGCAATTGTCAGTGAAGCAGTCAAAAATTGATTTGTACCGTGGAGTTCACAATGTAGAATTCACGACCTTAGTGTATATCACTAAGTAAAACATATCGAAACAAATCATTGAAAACAGAACAAACCTGCAATGACCAAAATAAAAACAAAATACTGTGGACACTGGAGATCTGAAATAAAAATAGAAACTGCTGGAGAAACTTAGCAGGTCAACAGTATCCATATGGAGAGAGGCCAAGTTAACTTTTCGAGTCCAACATTTTGAAGCAGTTATATTTCTCCAGCATTTTCTGTTTTTAGTGTAAATAACCAAACCAACATAAGTTACAGTCCCTCTGTTACAGCCAGTAACCTTGCTAGTATAAATTATAAGCAAAATGCAAGAATACAGAGAGAATTGACACCAGCAACAGATTATGAAACAGGAGCTCTTGCTCTGTGTGACAAGATAGAAATTCAAACTCTTGAATACCAAGCCAGGCACCACCTGCTTATTGGGGTGACCTCTGACTGTGATCTCAGTGGTGGTATACACAGTAGTATTGCTAAGATCATCAGTAAACACAAACAGGAATTGGTGGCTGCGGGAAAAGATGTAAAGGTTGCTGCTATTAGTGAGAAGCTGAAAGCACTGCTATACAGAAACCATGGAAGTCATACACAGATAATGTTCAAGGCAGTGGGCCCTAAACCACTGGGGGTGGCATGATGGCTCATTGGCTAACACTGCTCCCTCACAGCACCAGGGACCCGGGTTTGATTCTTCCCTCAGGAGACTATCTGTGTGGAGTTTGCACATTCTCCCTGTGTCTGTGTGGGTTTCCTCTGGTGCTCCACTTTCCTCCCACAGTCCAAAGATGTACAGGTTAGGTGGATCGGCCATGCTAAATTGCCCATAGTGTCCAGGAATGTGCAGGCTAGGTGGGTTAGCCATGGGGAATGCAGGGTTACAGGAACAAGGTAGTAGGGTGAGTCTGGGTAGGAAGAGCTTCAAAGGGTCAGTATGGATTCAATGGCCATTTCACCTGTTCCACACTGTAGGGATTATATGAACATTGGGTAATGCTTCAATCATTTTCTTCAAGGCCTTGATACTCTGACTTTGCATTTGCCAAAGATTCTATTAGATTTAACAGATTTAAGTCCAGGATCTCTTTGAAGACCATAGAGAAGCCAATCTTCTCTTCTGTCACTCCTTTGAAACTTACATCCAGCCATGCTTTTTGAAATACATTTGGAACCAATTGCTTTCCATAACTCCAATACGCAACAGTCAACAGTAGGTTGCTTCACAGCATTAACGTTTTTGACCATAAGTACTGCACCGATTTTCTTCGACAGGTGCAGCTCTGCAACCACTTACAGTTAAGTTGAACCTGTCCTTGGTTTCTTCTGTTGTCTCATTACCAAAGCCATAAGCCATATGAATGATCTTTTCATTAATAGTGGTAATTTTTGGATGGCAGGATTTGCACACCCATTACCCTGAGAGTCAGTGGGAAATGTACCACCACGATTTAGTGGCAGCTCCATCACCTCAGCAATACCAGTGTCTGCAGTGGCCCCAATCAGTCAATAAGCTCCACCTGGTTTCACCACTACACACAAATAAAGTAAAATAAAAAAACCCTTTCATTTCACACTCTTTATCATGTCTCGTTTTGGAAAAGAAAATTACTAAACTCAATATCTGCATTAGCGGACTCATAATTTTCTAGTTGCTCTCTATGATGGTGGGAAGCAGTGGTGTAGTGGTAATAGCACTGGGCCAGTAATCTGAAACCTCAGGCTAATGTTCTGGGCTCAAATCCTATCATGGCTGGCGTTGGAATTTGAATTCAACCAAATAAAAGGTATTAAACAGCTGGTTTAATGGTGACCATGTAACCATTGCTGATTGTCATAAAAACTCATCTGGTTCACTCCTGCCCTTTAAGGAGGGAAATCTACTGTCATTACCCAATCTGACCTCATTGTTACTCCAGCAATGTGCTCAACTCTTAACTGCCCTATGAAACAGGCGAGAGAGCCATTGAGTTTCTGGGGCAATTAGTGATGGATAATAAATGCTGGTTCATCCAGTGATAGCCATATCCAACAAGTAATGAAAATAAATTAATAAATCACCTCTCTTTAGGCTACATGGCTCTGAATGACTTTCCTTTCCTGAAACCACTGTCACTGCGCGTGAAAAAGATAAATTGGAGAGTAAGTTGCTCCAGGGTGGATCTCAGTCTCTGCAGCTCTCACTGGCTACAAAAGACTTTTCATAGATTGCTGTTGTTGGCACAACAAATACTTATTTTTAAATGTCAGCTCTGGTGGTGGACATTTATGCAATTTGTTCACAGTTACTCTGTTACACCAGCACTAATGTTAGGTATTTTGTCTTCTGGAGGCTATGAAATCAATTTTGAACCTTAGAGGCATATTATTCATTCTGGCAGGTTGTTGACATGGTTCACCTTCCTCCCATGTTCATGCTTTAGCTCCCAGCGCAGCTTAAAAATAAGGCCACAAACCTCTCAATTTGAGGTGGGAGGGAGAAGGTTGGCCCAAGCAGTGTTCAATCTTCTCTCTGTGGAGCTTAGAAATGAAGGAGAAGATTGCAGCCCATTAGGAACTTGACAGCAGGAAATTTAAAACCCTGTTCAGTTTCACCTTGGACAATTTGTCTTTGCTGTGGTTCCAGGCTCAGTGCAGTTCTAAGAAGACATCAGTTCTGGCATAGGAGCAGGCACGGTTTGGAGAGGGAGAGGAGTATTAATACTTCCAGTCTATAGTGTGCTTCAAGGTTCTCTACAGATTAGCCCATTTAGCATAAACCAGGGAGAGTTGGGTTTATACTTCACTTCAACTCTGATGAAGAGTCATTTAGACTTGAAGCATTAGCTTGCTGTCTCTCTATGGATGCTGCCTGACCCACTGTGATCTCCAGCATGTTAATGTTTTCAGAGTTGAGTTCATGTTGAGTCAGGTATCTGGATATTTGACCATTGTGACAATGTCATACGGTCTTGTCTGGATACAGTTCTTGTCCTTTCTCAAAACCCATATATTTGGCGATATGGTAGCTCAGTGATTAGCACTGCTGCGTCAGGTATCTGCGTTCAATTCCACCCTCAGGTGACTGTCTGTGTGGAGTTTACACATTCTCCCTGGGTCTGGTGGGTTTCCTCCGGGTGCTCCTATTTCCTCCCACAGTTGAAAGATGTGCAGGTTAGGGTAGATTGGCCATGCTAAATCACCCATAGTGTCCAGGGATGTGCAGGCTATGTGGATTAGCTATGGAAAATGAGGGGCTATGGGGTAGGGGGTTGGATCTGGGTGGGATGACCTTTGGAAGGTTCGGCATAGCCTGGTTCCACGCTGTAGGTCTTCTAAGTAAAGATCTTGAACTTTGCTGCTTTGCTCTAGTTCAGACTGGGATAACAGTATGTGTACTCTTTCATCATGCTCTTGTACCATTATTTCCAACAAGGCTTTACGTTTATGTGGTAAGAGTGTGTGAGGGAAAACTGTACAGCTGTGTCTTCTAAACCTGAGGGCTGCAACTGAGTGTAAGTCATTGCCTTGAGAAGTAGCACCTAGATTTTACATGGCTGTCTGAAATTCCTGACAAATAACATTGCATTTAATGATCATGGTCTTTACCCTAAACGAACGTTACATCTCACGTGATAATTAGTTTGAGGATAAAGTTAAAAATCACACAACACCAAGTTATAGTCCAACAGGTTTATTTGGAAGCACTAGCTTTCAGAGCGCTGCTCCTTCATCAGGTGGTTGCGGGAGGATAGTGAGAGGGGAGATGATGTCTGGAATAATATCTCACTTCCTGCACATGTCTTTGAAGGGTGCACTAGTCCACTGTGGACTGTTTTTAGGCACAATTTGTTGAAGAAAACCAAACATACTGAATGAAGCTGTTAATGAGATAACAATTGTTGTGTTAGTGTTATCTTTGATTTCTCTCACACAAGGGAACTAGGTGAAGTAGTGGTAAGAGTATCTGGAATTAACATCTATCAGTCTGGTTTCTTTGGTACTTCTGTGTTGTACCTTGAATCTTCACAAGTAGATGTTATACCATCTTGAGAGATTTTTGTCAGATCATTTCCAATAGTTTGTGGTCAGTTTGGACAGTGAATGTCTTGATTAATAAGTACATGTGAAATTGTTGTATTCCAAAAACTAAAGCGAGAATTTCCCTTTCAGTGTTGCTGTTGTTCACCTGAGTTACCATGAGGGTCTTAGAACCAAATACAATTGACTTGTCAACATATAATAGACATACCCGTGGGTCTCAGTCAGATGCAACCACTTCCAATGTAATAAGTTTAAAGACATCATAATATTTAAGAACAGACTTGCTGGAAGATGAAGTGTTTTTGAGAGATTGAAAGATATGTTGGTGATCTTCCTATCACATGGATTTTGTGTCTCTGTGAATCACAAAGAGGAGATACTTTGATCGCAAATTTCAGAATATTCAGGAATAACAAGTTGAAGAAATTGAGACAACTTTGGAAGTCACCTTTAACTTGTGATGTCAGAATTGTTTGTATGTCTTCTATTTTGGTAGGGTCTGTACATGGTGGTAGACCAATGGTAGAAGGTCCCATTGGCTCAACAATGTAATATATCGTGGATATCCATCCTGAGGAGTAGTATTGAGATTTATGACAGTTAATGTCAATGCATGGGATGCCACACGTGTTGTAAGCAGTTAGTTTCTCATTGCAAATTGCATCATTGTCCCAATTTCCTGAGTACACCATATGCTGCTGTGGAGATTTGTGATGCACTTTGTGTTTCTTTGAGCACATATATGTTTTGCACATTTTAGCCCAATGTCCTCTGGTGAATGCAGCTTGCACATGTCAAAACATGTTGGAGATCTTTCTTGTGAAGACACTCCACATGTTGAACAAGATTTTGATGTTGTACTGACCCTGCTGATGACTATAATGATTGTTGTAGGGTCAAGTACCTGTAGATGCTGCTGTCCTGCTGCAATTGTTTCAAATTTGCATCTTCCTTCTACTGAGTAGCCCACAGAGACCAGCTTCCATCAGCCTTTCAACAAAATTAGCTTCGGTGAAACCTCATTCTGTATGTTTTGCATCAACATCTGTGTAAGAAATCATTGGTACTTTTATCTGAGAGTTGACATGAAGTCAATCCTGTGACACCTGAAGTTGACTCTGACCTTAAGTTGATCTTCTAGGACTTCGAAGATATTTTCTGGATCTTTGCATTTATCACTCAGAATACAGAGAATTTTATTCTTCACAATCCTTCATTCCCCAAAGTAATAAGAAGTTTGACTGCCTGTCTTTCTTTACAAATTGTCTGTTCAACTAAGATGTAAAGACTGACTCTTTCCGTAAACATTTGGAGCTTAGACCAAATATCACCGGGTTGCCTATCCATGTGTAAATGTATACACTTCAATCTATGGAATTCACTGCCACCGAAGGCTGTAGAGGCCAGGTCATTGAGTATATTTAAGACTGAGATAGATAGGTTCTTGAGTATCAAGGGGATCAAGAGTTACAGGGAGAAAGTGGGAGAATGAGGTTGAGAAACATATCAGCCATGATTGAATTGCAGAGCAGACTCGATGGGAGGAGTGGCCTAATTTCTGCTCCTCTGTCTTATGGTCTTATTGTGCTTTTAAAGCATCGGTGATACAATTGTTGTTTTTGCACTAATTTGGAGGGGCAAGATGGCAGCTTCAACCGACTTTTGGAAACAGGTAAAGATTGTTTTGTGTTTAAGCTTTTTTTTCAGTGTTCTTGTTCTGTATTTGTTCTTGGAGCATGTGTAGTAGTTGGGAGTTAACCTTACAGCATCTATTAAAAGTCCTGTTTTTAAAAGATTGGTTCTACTGTGACCTCTGGCTTTGAGAGTGTACTCACAAACTGTTTCTTGATTTAGTCCCGCTGTAGCCATTAATCTTTTGTCTTAATTTTACTATTTTTTATTATTATGTATTACTTCTGTCATTAGTACAGGTACTGTGGTAAGGTGGTATAAAACATTTCACTGCATTTTTCATGTAAAGGTACACATGACAATAAATTACTATTCTATTCCAAACTTATTAAATTAAACTTTACTTCTGATCTCGGGCAAGTGATAAAAAATGACTGTCAGGAAATGAATGTTTTACATCTGCCACTTTAATGCCAACTTTTTGATAGTTTCTGGTATTTGCTCACAGTCACTGTCTTCTACTATCCACTTTCTGCTACTACTACCACCATGATGTGCTTTATGCTTTTCTATATGTTAGTTCATGTTACATAAACCACAAACAGTCTGGTTCATATTGAGCCAGACATCTGGAAGTTTATTACAGACAACTACGGACACTCATGTAACATTTCAGACAAGCATCTAGAAGCTGGATACTATTTGTACTGAGTTTACAGTGAGCTTGAATACATAGTTGACTGACTGGCTAGCAGACTGACTGGCTAAATAATGATTGCTGACTGACTGAATGTGCAAACAGTAAGTGAAAAGATTTTAAACTCAAGCATCATGTGTTGTGAGATCTGTGCAATAATATGACAGTCTACACTTCAGATCCCCAATTGCATACATTACCAGGATTCTAAAGCTGACACCTCTCTTTCGAAGGTCATATACTCTTTATTGGTTGTAGGAACGCCTTGAGGACATTGCCTGGATAAGCAATATTCCTATGCTTTCCTTGATAATTAGTGAGTCGGCAAATGGGAGATAAGACATGATATACAACTCCAACTTGGTTCGAAAAGAAAGGCTGAAAATTCTTGAAAAACACAATAAGCAACACAGCATCCGTGAAGAAAGAAACAGAATTAACATTACAAATCTGTGACCTTGTACCAGAACGAAAACAACTCTGGTGACCATTGGGAGTGGAATGATGATTAATTTTGTCACCCTGAATTCAGGGAATGAAATCAGCCCGACTGTCAACCCAATCCATTACTGATCAAGGTGCAGGATGAAATCTCAATTGACCCTGATGGTAGTTCCTTACAGGATCATCAGTGTTTGGTCAACAGACAATAGTTAAGGCACAATTATGGCATGTTACTTCATCATTGTGGGTTGGGTTTCTGACTTGCAATGCCAGACCATTGCTTGCAATTCCATATAAATACTTTGTATTCCTATTGACAGGAGATTATTGACACCGTTTTAAATAATGGCCTCATTAAGAATGACCTGCTATATATATATTTACTCATCAATCTGTTCAGCAATACTATTACATACCTCTGGAACAGGTGGGACTTGAACCTGGGTCTCATGGTCTATAGATAGGGACACTACCACTGCACTACAACAACCCTAATGATCCACTTTATTTCAATTATCCTGTTCATCATGTGTGTTATGGCATGCTTCTGAAACAATGGGATTTTAACCTAGGTTTTCTGGTCAAACGGAAGATATTTTCTAATCAACCTATTCAAATATATTATTACATATTCTGGAGCAGATGGGAATTGAACCCAGGTCTCCTGGTCCAGAGGTAAGGACACTATGACTATGCAACAAGAGGACCTTCCCGCAAATAATTTAATATATTTTCCTTTAACCTATTTTTTCCCTAATCAGCCTGTTCAGAGATGTTATTAGACACCTATGGAGCAGGTGGGACTTGAATGCAGACCTTCCAGTCCAGGGCAGGGACACTACCACTATGCCACAAGAGGGTCATCTGACTGCTGTTTAAAACCAGCACCTTAGACTGCTTGACCGTACTACCACCCAAAGAATCAATAGTTTTTGAAAAATGTAACCTACTTTACTCAGCAACCTGTTCAGATATGTTAATATACACCTCTCGAGTCCCAAGAGTGCCTGCAAAGAATCAATGTCTGCTCCAAAGGTAATAGACAGCAGCTGATG
The DNA here is from genome assembly GCF_004010195.1 of Chiloscyllium plagiosum. Classification (NCBI taxonomy): domain Eukaryota; kingdom Metazoa; phylum Chordata; class Chondrichthyes; order Orectolobiformes; family Hemiscylliidae; genus Chiloscyllium; species Chiloscyllium plagiosum. The sequence goes on along the minus strand of NC_057747.1, from coordinate 22,774,467 downwards.
CTCATTCTGTAAGGGCTGGGTTTCAATGTTGCATGTAAACTAATCAAGTAGAATCACCAGTGATTTACAGTAGTGGTTAATAGATGAAAATGATGCTGGGTAATTTGGTGATGGAAAAAAAAGCTGTTGAGTTGTGTATTAGAGCAATTCTGGACTTAAAAACAGAACAGGTGTACCCTATCCCTCTCTCTCTCTACTTCTCCCTCACCTTTGTTGGTCTTCATTGTCCTTGCCAAGCGTTCCACATGATTTGATTAGTTGGAAACACAGTGTGGTTAACAGGTGAAAAGAAAAACAGGAAATGGGAAAACGCCATTCAGTTGTTCTGGATATAGAAGAAAAAATGGATTGGTTTACCCCAGTTGGAGAAGTTGGTTAGGGAGCAGTGAAAGCACACTAGAGTTTGTATTGAACTATGATATACAAACAAGCATTTATGGAATATACCGACTGACTTCTGCTTTGGGTAATTAAATGGCTTACAGTATAACAATTATAACATCTGTCTTCCTTCTTTATAGTATTATGGGAAAGGTTCAGAATCCCTGGGGTCTTGCGACGTCTTGGGTTCACATACTTTGTCTTTGCTGTGCTGGAGACTTGTTGCGCTAAGGAGAATCTGATGCAATATACGGTGAGAAATCATTTGAGATGATAAACCATGCAACCCTGGGTAGGGATTCTATGATTCCATGATTCTACGATTCTATGATTCACTGTCACGTGATGTTGATGAATGGGGAGTGATGGCCTAATGGCATTATCACTAGACTATTAAACCAGAGACCCTGGTAATATTCTGGGGACCTGGGTTTGAATCCTGTCATGGCAGATGGTACAATTTGAATTCAATAAATATCTGGGATTAAGAGTCTAATGATGACCATGAAGCCATTGTTGATTGTCAGGAAAAACCCATCTGGTTCACTAATGTCCTTCAGGGAAGGAAGCTGCCATCCTGACCTGGTCTGGCCCACATGTGACTCTAGCCCCACAGCAATGTCTTTGACTCTTACTGCCCTTAGGAATGGGCAATGAATGTTGACCTAGCTAGCAATGCCCTCATCCCTTCAAAGAATAAAGAAAGGGTGTCCTTTCTGCATAATTCCAGGGTGCAAAGGACAATAGATATTAGGCTTACTACTTGCCACTGGCTTATTACCCCTCCAGGTTTACAGAATCTGACAGCTTTGCTGCCTCCCTGACAGGTCCTGAAGAAGGGTTACACCTGAAACGTTGACTTTTCCATCTCCTGATGCTGCCTGGCTTCCTGTGTTCTTCCAACCTCCTGCTTGTCTGCCTTGGATTCCAGGATCTGCAGTCTATCTCTCCCTGATAGGTTGCACAAGATCAAACTGGATTGGCTTGAGTCAGCTAAATTCCTGAATTTCACTGCTCTGTAAATTTCCACCCGAAATACCATCTGCTGAGGATTTTATCTCACATATGTTTGCATGATTTGTCTTCCAAACTTTGACCTTTTCATACATCTTATGTATGTTATGGTTTTTTTATTCCCCCAGGACCGCTTTTGGGCTCCTGTTCGAGATATCCTTATCTAGTGGCCTGAGTGGATGTTCATGTTCTTGCTGGAAACAGTGTGGCTGTGCCTCACCTTTCTTCCACCTGTCCCAGGATGCTCCAGGTAGGTCCAGAGTGGAATGAAGTAGCTAACATTGTTTTGGATCATCATCATTGGTGACCCCTTGGAGATGCGGGATGACTCTCTCCCACTCTCAGGGTGAGTCTGTAGTTGGCTGTACAGACCAATGTGGCTACTGCAGGCTCTGTTACACTTGGAGCAGAAGGTGATCACGGGAAAGAGGTGGGTGGAGCGTTGGTGTGGCAGAGCGCTCCTTACCCTGTTTCCACCTGGCTTCCACTTTTTTCCCAACAGCAAGACTTAAGGTGCTCAGCACCTTCCCTGTTCCTCCTCCACTTTGAATGGTCTTGGCCTAATGATTCCAGGGCGTCTCTAGGAATGCTGCACTTCCCCAGTGAGGCCTTGAGGGTATCCCTGAAGCCCAAAGGAAAGCGATGTTTATCTAATTAGCATGCTGAATTAAGTCAGAGCGTTAAACACAAACATATCACATGCCTGTTACAAGGGTCAAGGGTGTCCCCATCGATCATCCCTATCAAGAACTCAGGGGAATCAGCCATAATTTTTCATTGATTGATTTTACTATTAAAGTCAAGGATTAAGAAGAACTGAATCTGATGTCCCAAGGCAGCAGCATTACTCCTGCATGTGGAAGCTGAGGCCTGTCCTGATGTTGAAACATCCAGATGAGTGGGAAGAAGCTGAGATGTGATGTGGCCTGTCATGGCATCAAAACTGCTTGGGGCATCACTGAGAGAGGAAAAATGGGTGTGGAACTTCTAACACTTTCCTAAAATTCTACAATTTAAAAGAACCTACATCAGACTCTAAAATGTTGGAGTTGTCTTCCAATAAGCCCAGGCTTGAGTCAGTAGTGACTCACCAGGACCAATTTTAACTCACTTAAATACCGTTCACTTAAGCAAAGATAAAATATAGTGTACGGGCTTTAGGACCCTGGAGCAACCTTGCGATGATATCACAAAGCTGCACATTATTGAGTATAAATATCACAGTGCGGGCAGAGTTGGAACAGTCCAAAATGAGAGAGAGAATGAGACCACATGGACGTAAACACATGAAGAAGATTTATTAGTCCTTATCTAATGTAACCAGAAGATCAGAGGCTGATATCTCTATGATTACAATGCACAACAATATGTAGTACTAATGGATTAAGAATAATATTATTTTGAAGTTTGAGCATGAAGCCAATCTTTGACTTTGCCTCTTTAACCAGTTTGTGTTGAACCCACACTGATAGTGTGGTATTGAACTCAATGATAAAAGTGGTATAGCAGAAAAACAGGACAGGACAGGACAGGAAATGTGCTACAATAAGTAAAGATTTGTAAACCATAATTGTGCACAGAAGGATTTTTTTTTAAACAGTAGGGAGATGCTTACAATTTTGGTCAGATTTCCAAACTCTTGATAGATTCATTTACCAAGCGTAGCTAATAAAACAGTTGAATGAATTAACTTGCATGTATTTCGTCCTTTCCGGGATACTAAGTGCTTTATAGCGATTTGGTTAGCTGAAGTGCGGTTGCTATTTTTGAAGGAAGCTGTGACAGCCTATTTGTGTTTAGAATGATCTCACACACAACAGGGGGGGGCAGACGTTTTGGAGTCAGTGAGAGTTTGGAAATTGAGGAATGAAATTAGCTGGGAGGACTCTTTCATGGTGTTTTGGGATCTTCTAGACCAGCCTGAACTGTTCTCTTAGCTAACTTTGATATCAGCACAAAAGTTAGACAGTAGATATAATATTTATCCAGCAGACAGGTCTAACTGGATAGTGCCAGAGATCTCACTTTTAAGGTCTGAAAGACCAAAATTGCATCTCTCCCTTGGTACATAGCGAAGTGTCAGTGTGGTTTGTATGCTAAAGAGATTGGCTTTAATTGACAACCTTTTGATTTGGTGGCGCAATTTGACTTTTAGATATTTATTACTGCTGTTTACTGAACCCTTTCAAAACATTGATATGAGGGTTTATTTTGCTTTTTATGCTTTAAATTGATTATCAAACGGTAGAACATCCCAGTATTGTGCTTATATGTGCCTGGTTTGGTATAAGATTGACCAAAAGTTTGGCTTTTGAATTTTGAGAAGATTTTAAGGATAGAGAAAGACAAAACAGGAGATGGAGGATTTGTGGATGAGAATTCCAGAGACAGGCCAGAAGTGGTTAAAGGCCAAATATGGGGATTGAGATCTTGGTGACAAGGAAAAAAGGTCAGAGGACAATAAGTTGCAGGCAGAGATATTAAACTAGTAGAAATTACAGAGATAGGGGAGGGCAAGAACAAGGAACGAGCCAAGATGGAGCGAGAATTTTAAATTAATTTAAATGACTTTCTCTCAGGTGTTTTGTACGCAATTCTGTGAGAGGTCCCTCCTGAAATGTTGAAATTGTCATTATGAAGTAGCTGTACATCTCCTGCATAATAGAAATCAGTTACAGTCATGAGGTGGCTAGCTAAACAGAGGCTGCCTTGTGTGATTTATACTTGTACACAATCCAGTGCTCTCAGATCTGTCTCAAAGCCTCACCTGCATCAATTCTTCCCAGTTCTGGGAATTTCGGATGGTCAGCTCTCGCAAACTTCACCCAGTTGCCGTGGGAATTCTGTTTACTTATCGAGCTGTTGCTTATGATTTATTGTCTTAGATTACTGATCTTGCTAAGGGATATTAGATAATCATAACCTGTCACAGACAATAGGGTCCATGGAATGACAGAACATCCATCTTCTCAGCCCAGAGGTGTGCCACTTTTAATCTAGAATTTTCTTCATGTTTTTTCTTCTCTCTCTCTCTCTTTCAATATAAAACCCCCAGTGGCTACAGAACACATTTGCAAAGAGGGTGGACATTTAGGCCTGAATAGGAAAATAGTTTCTTTAGATTTCTACCTGAACAAAAACAAAATGTATTTTTTTTGCAGCAAAGATAATTTCTTTCACTCTGATCCTTTGACCAAGTTTGATTTTTCTTCTTTTGAATATCTCTTTCCCTTCTTCCTCCACCACTTCCTACCTCATTCTCTCCATTCCCTTTCTATCCATCCCCCAATCCCATTTCCCTGAAGTGTCTTCCCACTCCCACTGCCCAGTGACTGGACTAGTAGTCACACGCGTATATATAATCCTCCGACTAATTCGCAGGTTTATGGCAAAATGGTTGGATTTTGGGATTAAATGGAAACCTCTTCAAATAACTGCACAGAGGCCAGTATCCCATCACCAAGTCACCTTTATTAACATGTGCACAGTACACGGGCTCTGACCAGTCAGCTCAGAGTCAGTCCCTAGACTGAGGAGACCTTCTGAATCTCCTGTTTATTTTTTGGGGGAGTTACACGTCGTAATTGAGGTAAATCCCTTGTCAGCCAGGGCTGCCTAATTGGCCCAGGTTAACAACCCCAATCAAAGATCTCACAGTCATTGAGATCCACCTGGCCCTGGCTCCAATCACAGCATGAGCTGTCACAGGTCGAATGGGGAAATGGCCTGGCGCTGTCATTTTCTCTTACTCTATATAGACAATGTGTGTGTGGGTTTATCTGAGTGTTATTTTACCCAACTAAATTGAATTGACTAAATACATCCAAAATCTAGTTCGTGTCTCATTAGTGTTTGGACACTTCGGGATGGGGAGGCATTTTTTTTGTAAATCTTGCACACTTGTTTCAGCTCCCAGAAGATATTTCCATCTTTCCCAATCAGAAACAAAATGATCACTGGAAAGAACCGTAATAGTGAGCTTGATCCACCATCACATAAAGTTCAGGACATGTTCCCAACAATAAAAAGGAAATCCCATTGGTAATGTGTATAAGGTAGCTTGTAGTGCAATGGAAATTTCACACACAGCTGTTAAGATTGGTTGTTGCATGCGATGGATGCAGTATCGATTTTGAACTCTCCACACCCCTGATCTCTCCCCTGCCGTGCCTACCCACCTCCCCTCCTCACACTCTCAATGCCATCTCAGAATCATAGAGTCATATAGACCCATTGATCCAACCAGTCCATGAGACCATAATCCCAAACTAAACTATCTCATTTACCTGCACTTGGCCCATATCCCTCCAAGCATTTCCTATTCATGAACTTATTTAAATGCCTTTTAAACACTGTAACTCTACCTGTATCCACCACTTCTTGTGGATGTTCATTCCACACATGAACTACTCTCTGTGTAAAACAGTTGTCCCTTGTGTCTTTTTAAAATCTTTCTCCTCTCGCTTTGAAAATATGCCCCCAGTCTTGAAATCCCCCACCCTAGTGTGATGATGATGCTCCTTTAACAAGGTTATGTTGTCCTTGGTGTTTTTTTCAGGGGGTTGTAAAAGCACGGGTTCTGAAAGGTCTGGGGTTGAAGAGTTTTAGGACCAGTTTGTTTGTAACTAGCAGATACTGCCTCAGGTAAAAGGCTTTCAAGTTTAAAAAAAAGTACAATGAAAGGGGAGTGGCCAGTTCTCCCAGCTCAGCTTTTCTCTGGTTTGATTTGGTGTTTTGGCAGTCTGGCTGTTCCCTGAAAGCTGTCAGGCAGTTTGAGGCTGCTGGTCCAAGAAACAGCAAAATGAAAGAAGCAGGTCCATGCCGATCCCACTCTCCGACCTCTCTCCTGTAAGACCCCAGGTTTGATTTTACCTCTTTTGCTAAGGGGTGTTTATGGGGATTGCTGTAAGTATTTGGAACAGCATCATTAAATTGGGATGATCTGTTGGGTTTTTTGGAGAGGTTAGGTTATTCGGTATTCTGTTCTCTTTTGTTTCTGTTTCATTTGGTAATCTTGTAAATAAATGCTGTTTTGTTTAAAAGTATGTGGTTTGACCAGCTGCATCTCTCCTGGGATATCTGTAATACACCTGCTTAAAACAATGAGCAAAGGTAGGGTGTGGGCTACTTTCTTGAAATGTTTTGAGGTGTTCAGGGCCGGTCCACAACACGAGGGAAAAACCACCTATCATTCACCTTATAGAATCACAGAGTCATAGAGATGTAAAGCATGGAAACAGACCCTTCAGTCCAACTTGTCCATGCCAACCAGATATCTCAAACCAATCTAGTCCCATCTGCCAGCACCCGGCCCACAAACCTCTAAACCCTTCTTATTCATATCCCCATCCAGATGCCTTTTAAATGTTGCAATTATACCAGCCTCCACCACTTCCTCTGGCAGCTCATTCCATACACGTACCACCCTCTGCGTGAAGACGTTGCCTCTTAGGTCTCTTTTATATCTTTCCCCTCACCCTAAACCTATGCCCTCTAGTTCTGGACTCCCCACCCCAAGGAAAAGACTTTGTCTCTTTATTCCATGCATGCCCCTCATGATTTTATAAACCTCTATAAGGTCACCCCTCAGCCTCCGACACTCCAGGGAAAACAGTCCGAGCCTATTCAACTCCTCCTTAGAGCTCAAATCCGCCATCCTTGTAAATCTTGTCTGAACCCTTTCAAGTTTCACAACATCTTTCCGATGGGAAGGAGACAAGAATTGCATGCAATATTTCAACAGTGGGCTAACCAATATCCTGTACAGCTGCAACATGACCTCCCAATTCCTGTACTCAATACTCTGACCAATATTGGAAAGCATACTAAACATCTTTTTCACTATCCTATCTACCTGTGATTCCACTTTCAAAGAACTATGAACTTGCACTCCAAGGTCTCTTTGTTCAGTAACACTCCCTTGGACCTTACCATTAAATCATTTATATAAATGATGAAAAGTAGTGGACCCAGCACCGATCCTTGTGGCACTCCAATGGTCACAGGCCTCCTGTCTGAAAAACAACCCTCCACCACCCTGTCTTTTACCTTTGAGCCCGTTCTGTATCCAAATGGCTAGTTCTTCCTGTATTCCGTGAGATCTAACCTTGCTAACCAGTCTCCCATGGGGAACCTTGTCGAACGCCTTACTGAAATCCATATTGATCACATCTACCACTCTGCCCTCATCAATCCTCCTTGTTTCTTCTTAAAAAAACTCAATCAAGTTTATAAGATATGATTTCCCATGCACAAAGCTATGTTGACTATCCCTAATCAGTCCTTGCCTTTCCAAATACATGTACATCCTGTCCTTCAGGATTACCTCCAACAACTTGCCCACCACTGACATCAGGCTCACCAGTCTATAGTTCCCTTGCTTGTCCTTACCACCGTTCTTGAGTAGTGCACCACGTTAGCCAACCTCCAGTCTTCCAGCACCTCACCTGTAACGATCGATGATACAAATATCTCAGCCAGAGGCCTAGCAATCACTTCCCTACCTTCCCATAGAATTCTAAGGTACACGTGATCAGGTCCTTGGGATTTATCCATTTTTATGCATTTCAAGACATCCAGCGCTTTCCACAGTAAATACTGATACAAAATAGTCATTTAGTATCTCCTGCGGCTCCACACAAATGCCACCTTGCTGATCTTTGAGGGGCCCTACTTTCTCCCTAGTTACCCTTTTGTCCTTAATGTATTTGTAAAAACCGTTTGGCTTCTCCTTAACTCTATTTGCCAAAGCTATCTCAGGCCCCCTTTTTGCCCTCCTGATTTCTCTATTAAATATCCTCCGACTGCCTTTATTCTCTTCTAAGGATTCACTTGATCCATCCTGTCTATACCTTACATATGCTTCCTTCTTTTTCTTTACCAAACCCTCAATTTCTTTAGTCATCCAGCATTCCCTATACCTACCAGCCTTTCCTTTCACCCTAACAGGAATATATTTTCTCTGGATTCTCGTTATCTCATTTCTGAAGGCTTCCCATTTTCTAGCCATCCCTTTACCTGCGAACATCTGCCCCCAATCAGCTTTTGAAAATTTTTGCCTAATCCCATGAAAATTGGCCTTTCACCAATTTAGAACATCAACTTTTAGATCTGGTCTATCCTTTTCCATCACTATTTTAAATCTAATAGAACTATTGTCGCTAGCCCCAAAGTGCTCCCCCACTGACACCTCAGTCACCTGCCCTGCCTTATTTCCCAAAAGTTTTGCACCTTCTCTCGTAGGTACATCCACATACTGAATCAGAAAATTTTCTTGTCCACACTTAACAAATTCCTCTCCATCTAAACCCTTAATGCTATGGCAGTCACAGTCTATGTTTGGAAAGTTAAAATCCCCTACCATAAACACCCTATTATTCTTACAGATAACTGAGATCTCCTTACAAATCTGTTTCTCAATTTTCCGCTGACTATTAAGGGGTTTATACTACAATCACAATACGGTGATAATCCCTTTCTTATTTCTCAGTTCCACCAAAATAACTTCCTGGATGTACTTCCGGGAATATCCTCCCTCAGTACAGCTGTAATGCTATCCCTTATCAAAAATGCCACTCCCCTTCCTCTCTTGCCTCCCTTTCTATCCTTCCTTTGGCATTTGCATCCTGGAACATTAAGCTACCAGTCCTGCCCATCCCTGAGCCATGTTTCCGTAATTGTTATGATATCCCAATCCCATGTTCCTAACCATGCCCTGAGTTCATCTGCCTTCCCTGTTAGGCCTCTTGTGTTGAAATAAATACAGTTTAATTTATCAGTCCTACTTTGTTCTCTGCTTTGTCCCTGCCTGCCCTGACTCTTTGACTCACTTCTTTTCCCAACTGTACCAGTCTCAGATTGATTTCTATCCTCACTGTCTCCCTGAGTTCCACCCCAACCCCCTCCTTACTAGTTTAAATCCTCCTGAGCAGCTAGAGTAAATCTCCCTGCCAGTACATTAGTTCCCTTCCTATTCAGGTGAAATCTGTGCTTCTTGTACAGGTCACTTCTACCCCAGAAGAGATTCCAATGTTCCAAAAATGTAAATCCATCTCCCATACACCAGCTCCTCAGCCACACTTTCATCTGCTCTATCCTTCTATTCCTCCCTTCACTAGCTCATGGCACTGGGAGTAATCTAGATATTACTACTCTTGAGGAACTCCTTTTTAAATTCCTGCCTAACTCTCTATATTCTCCCTTCAGAATCTCATTCTTTTCCCTCCCTATGTCGTTGATTCCAATGTATACAATGACCACCTGCTGGTCCCTTTACCCCTTGAGAACATTCTGCACCCTCTCCGCGATATCTTGACCCTGGCACCAGGGAGGTAATACACCATTCTGATTTTTCCTGCTGGACACAGAAAAGTCACAATCGATCTCCTGGAAGCCAATGTACCCTTCATTCCATTCCAGCCAGTCTCAATACCAGAAACTTGGCTGTTCATGCTACATTCCCCTGAGAATCCATCACCCGCTACATTTTCCAAAGCAGCATACTTGTTTAAAATGAGGATAGCCACAGAAGACTCCTGCACTACCTGCCCACCTCTCTTACCTTTCCTGGAGTCTATACCCCTCATGATTTTATAAACCTCAATAAGGTCACCTTTCAGCCTCCTATGTCCAGTGAAAAAAGCCTCAGCCTATCCAGAGTCTCCTTATAGCTCAAACCCATCATTCCCGGCAGAATCCTGGTGAATCTCTTCTTAACCACCTTGAGCTTAATAATAATATCCTTGCTGTAACAGCGAGACCATAATTGGACACACTCCCCACCTAGAAGGACAAGGGCAGCAGGTATATGGGAACACCACCACATTCAAGTACCCCTCCAAGGTATTTACCATCCTGACTTGGAAATATATTGCTGTTACTTCTCTGTTGCTGGGTTAAAATCCCTCCCTAATGGCATTGTGGATCAACCCACAGCAGCTTGCCTTGCAGTGGTTCAAGAAGGCAGCTCACCACCACCTTCTCAAGGGAAACTGGGGAAGGAAAATAAATGCTGAGCCCAGCCAGTGTCACCCACATCTCACAAAATAAATAATTAAATAAATATCATGCCCCTTCACCACCCAAATGACTGCTTATTGCTCCATATGAAGCAAAGACCTTCACTCATGCTTCCCCCCCCCCCCTCCTGCCCTGACCCCATGGCTCCTGCTCATACCCTGATAGCAAGCTATGTGCCTTCCATGCACATCACCCACTATGTGCCATGGCTTACCAATGAATCCAATAATAACAATAGGATAGGTTAAAAAAAAACCCTTTAAAAAAGCTCATTAAGAACATTTTTTGCTGAGAGCCCATATATCAATTAACGTATTGAAATAGCTGATGTCCAGGACAAGTCTTGCATGACACACAGCTCTGGCCCTCCTATCCTTCTGTCAATTAAATCATGCCTATTTCCACAAGGTAACTTGCAGTACTGCTATGCAAACTTTAAATGGTTTAGATAATTGGCACTTTTATTTGCCTGCAGTTACTCAGTTTATTTTACATTGGAAAGTTGTCAATGAATAATATTTTTAAAGGTTTTTTTTTAAACAAATCTTATTGTTAATGATGGGGTTCATTGATTCCATGGGATGAACTCAGGAACCCTCCAACCACAAGGGATGAACTCAGATTTCTCCAGTTTCCTCATTCCCCCTCCCCCCACCTTGTCTCAGTCCCGACCCTCGAACTCAGCACCGCCTTCCTAACCTGCAATCTTCTTCCTGACCTCTCTGCCCCCACCCCTTCTCCGGCCTATCACCCTCACCTTAACCTCCTTCCACCTATTGCATTTCCAATGCCCCTCCCCCAAGTCCCTCCCCCCTACCTTTTATCTTAGCCTGCTGGGCACACTCTCCTCATTCCTGAAGAAGAGCTCATGCCCGAAACGTCGATTCTCCTGCTCCTTGAATGCTGCCTGACCTGCTGCGCTTTTCCAGCAACACATTTTCATCTTCATTGATTCCATACTGTGTTTGTTTGGAGTTTGGGCATGGAAGTGCCACTGTTTACTATACAGGATAACAGAGGCCATTGGGGATGGGTGGAAGGTAAACAGGTGATGTAGTGTGGGGAGTGCATAAGGGTGAGGGACAGAGGTCCTTATGTTCTATTTTTACAACAGGAATGAAGTTCCACAGCTCTGAGGCAGGACTTTCAAATAGTCAACCCAATATTTCCAACCCAAGTCCCCGCTGCTGCTTCTGAACTCCATCTTGGGTCAATTGGCACTTCCCCTGTACCCCTCCAGCCAAACCACAATGTTCATCCTGTCTCTCTGCCATGTTGGATGCCTGAAACTGGGGAGTTTGCCTCGCAGGATTAAAATCCAGCCTCTTGTTAGGTTAAAGGTGCTGCATAGATATGGTTGTTATCGTGGTTCCACTGCTTCATCAAATGGTTTTGTGTTAATATTTGATCATATCATAATAATGTGAGTTCAGAATGAATGCTGAACATGCTAAGAGAGGTTGGAATTGGTATAGAACATAGAACATATAGTACATAGAACAGTACAGCACAGTACAGGTCCTTCAGCCCTCAATGTTGTAACGGCCTTTTATCCCACTCGAAGATCAGACTAACCTACATACCCTTCATTGTACTAACTTCCATGTGCCTATCCAAGAGTTGCTTAAATGTCCCTAATGCTGGCAGTGCATTCCACCTACCCACAATTTGTTTTGGGGTGGTGGGTTTTAAATAATATTTCAATCACAACATCACAAAATAAGCACAGATATAGAAGGTATATTTGGCCTAAATTTCATCTTGTGTCTAGAACTCTAGCCTTAACATCTTTCTAAGAAGGACCCAACCAGGCAGATAAGCCTGAGCTTAATAGCTCAGTGAATGGCCAACCTGAAGAGATACTGCATACTGATGACTACCTTCACCCCCTTCCTCAGTCTTAATGATTGATTCCTCCTGCTGCACTGAAAGCTGCTTTAAATCATTTTGCCCTCTTAGCCACTTTTCAATGATTGCTCCCTGATGCCATAAAATCTTTCCAGGAACCCTGCCAGCTGGATGGTAACCAAACAGTGCACCATGAGGAAATGTAACAAAATTGAAATAATTTATATACTTGATGTTTGTTTACTTTAATAGCATTGCAGCAAAATATTACCAGAGCAAAATGATTTCTCAACAACATTGAAGTTTTGGTTTGTACTTCCATGTTATACAAGATAAGGCTGTTAATGTTTACTTAACGTTTGCTTCACTGTAGTGTTTGGAACCGGGGCCAGGTGGATCTTGTTGACTAGGAGACCCTTGAGTGGGGTTATTAACCTGGGCTAATCAGGGAGCCCTGGCTGACAGACATAAACAGGAGATTCTCGTCAGTCAAGGGACTGGCTTTGAGCTGGCTGGTCAGAGCCCATTTACTGAGCACATGTAGATGGAGAGTGACTTGGTGATGGGGTATTGGCCTCTGTGCACTTATTTCATTCACCTGTGCCTATTGTTGTCTCCACCACATTGTGCTGTATGTGACATTCAGAGGGAGCAGATGCATTTGTACAAACTCCTAAGCTCCTAATAATTAGACCGACTAAATGTAGTTGTACTTACTGCTATCAAACTTATTGTATGTGAACAGTACCTCCTCTGTAGATACTATACAGTGGTGTATCCTCTTCCATTCATCCATACATCTGCCCAAGACAAAGGAAAGACAAACAAATATTGGTGGCACCAAGTATTGGTGCTTTAATCAACCCTTAGCCAACACCACATCCTGGTTGACATGGCAAATATGACAAAGTACCAGGAGTGATCATCTGGGAAAATATTGCATCCCACATTTCCTTCTTGGAGGGGTTTTAGTTTATCTTGAGCAGTTTCAATTAGTCTTTGCAGTCTTGATGATGACCATTCCGCCCACTGACATAACGCTGGCTCTCTGTTGAGCAATCCATTTAATTTCATTGCTCCACTCTGTTCCAACAGGCCTAGTTTACTTCCATCAGGCGCCCACAGACGTTCTTTTGAAACCATTGCTCATCTCCGAATCCACCAACCTTGTAAGCACTGAGTTGTCTTACCAATAGCTGCACCCTTCTTCACATCTTTCGGGAACCTCTTGCCTGAATCTGTGTCCTCCAGACCTGTGCCAACAACTTCACTTGTCTGTCTTGTCAAAAGCTGTCGTAATTTTATACCCCTCTCCTTTTATATCACATTTCCCCTTAACTTATTTTCTTCAAGGAGGACAGTTTCAGTGTCTCCAAACTCCCAGTAGCTAAAAATGCCTTATCCCTGGAATCAGTCTAGTTTATCTCATCTGCACTTTCTCAAATACCTTCATATCTTTCTTGTAGTGTGGTGAACAGAGGGGAACTCTATAAAATCCTGTTAGACCACAATTAGAGTACTGTGTACAGCTCTGGTCACCATATAATAGGGAGGATGTGATCGCACTGGAGAGGGTGAAGAGGAGATTTACTAGGATACTGCCTGGGCTTGAGGGTAGGAGCTGTGAAGAAAGTTCAGAGAGGTTGGGCCTGGTTTCATTGGATATGCAAAGTTTGAGAAAAAAGAAACAGGTAGAGGTGTATGTATAAGATTATGAGGGACATAAAAACTATGGAGTTGGAAGACACTTTTTTCGAAGAGTAGAGAGGTCGTTAACCGGGGGGGGAGGGGAGGGGGGGGTGTAGAACATAAAGGTAAGAGGTAGAGAGTCAAAAGGAGAGTTGACGTGAAAATGGTTCACCCAGAGGGTGGTGGGAATCTAGAAATCACTGTCTGAAAGGGTGGTTAAGTCAGAAACTCTCGTAACATTTAAGCAATTTAATCATTTGAATCATAGAATCCCTATAGTATGAAAGAAGGCCATTCAGCCCATCAAGACAACTCTGACCCTCTGAAGATCATCCCAATCCAGACCCATCCCATGTAACCATGTAACCCTGCATTTCCCATGGCTAATCCACCTAGCCTGCACAACGCTGGACACCACTGGCAACTTAGCATGGCCAATCCACCTAATTTAATCCATCGTAGTCTGTAGGGCTATGGGCCAAAAGCTGGAAATCAGGATTAGTGTAGTTTGATCTTTGTGGACCAGTGGTCCGAATGGCCTCCATCTGTAAGTGTCTATGAATCTGGAAACTGAACAAAGTGATGTAGTTGTGGATGTGAGTTTGGTCGCTGAGCTGGAAGGTTTATTTTCAGACTATACTAAGTCTGCTTATCACCATACTAAGCAACATCTTCATTGAGCCTCCGATGAAGTACTGGTGTTATGACCCACTTTCTATTTATGTGTTTTAGTTTCCTTGGGTGGGTGATGTCATTTCCTGTGGTGATGTCATTTCCTGTTCGTTTCCTCAGAGGGTGGTAAATGGGGTCCAGAATCTCAACCTGAGCTACAAATCTTCTCCAGTTGTGGTTTAAACATGTTTCAGTTTTCACCCACATAAAGTTGACAATAGGGTATATATGCCCCCCCATCCCACCCCTTGCAACATTAGTACAATTTTTAGTCCCAAAATTGTAAATGGATTGTATCAAATTCTTGAAAGTAAATCCTCCCTCATTCCCATCACTGTTATGCCTCCTCTATTAGAATATTAATTCCAATATTAATAGACAGCAATAAATTTACATTGGTGGTCTTCATATAAGTACAGATGTAGGAATTTGTCAAATCAGGGACTTTGTGTAGTCACATGAATTTTAAAGTAATGTAGTCTAACTTCAGATTCTGTTTCTAAATGCAACTGTAACATTTCCTGGCCCTTGTGTTGAGGGTATCGCTGGAGATATTAGAACTGGGCAACACCCGACCATTTTACATTGGAACTCAACCCTAGATTACGTGACTATGTGTATGACTTTGCAAAGGTTACCTTGGTGCTGGAGGAATCAGAGATGCTGGCAACTTCCCAAACTGTACGTGGGGCAACAGGCTACATTGACAAATGGCTGCTGGAAGTTAACCACATCTACAGCCATCCCACATGCAAGGTAATGTCTCTGTGCACTACAGTGAGATTTAATTCAACTCAACTTGAAACAGTAAATGCTGGAAGTGCTCATGTAGCAGCAATGGAGAGAGAAACAGTGTTAACCGTTTGGATAGATCAGGGGTGTCACGGTAGCTCAGTGGTTAGCACTGCTGCACCACAGTGGCAGGGACCTGGGTTTGATTCCAGCCTTGGGTCACAGTCTGTGTGAAGTTTGCACCTTCTCCCCATGTCTGTATGGGTTTCCTCCCACAATCCAAAGATGTGTAGGTCAGGTGAACTGGCCATGCTAAATTGCCCATAGTGTTAGGTGCATTAGTCAGGGGTAAATATAGGATAGGATAGGGGAATGGGTCTGGGTGGATTGCTCTGCGGAGGGTCGGTATGGACTTGTTGTGCCGAAGGGCCTGTTTCCATACTGTAGGTAATCTAATCTAAAAAAAGTGGATATATTCTCGTCAGAATTAGAAAATGTTACAGATTTTGAGCAAATGCAAAAGCAGAGGAGAGGTAGTAGGAAAGAGTGAAAAGGAAATGCTTTTTATAGAGTCAAGATTTTAGTGACAAAAAGGGGTGATTGGGCAGGACTATATGATTAATCATAAAACCCTTACAGTACAGAAAGAGGCACTGACCCTCCAAAGAGCATCGCACCCAGACCTAAGCCCCCACCCTATCCCGTAACCCTGCATTTCCCGTGGCTAACCCACCTAGCCTGCACATCCCTAGACAGGACAACTTAGCATTGCCAATCCACCTAATCATAGGATATAGCAAGGTTAAATGACAGCCACACAATCATTTTTCCAGCAACAGTGATGAGTCTGAAGGCTGTAAATGGAAAGGTGAGATGCTATTCTGCAAAGTTCTGATGAACTTCACTGGCACATTGTTAAAGTGTGGTGGGAGCAGTGGGCATAGGACATAGAACATAGGCTTCAGCTGGTAAGTTCAAGTGGGTTTTAGTTCTTGCTGGGAGGTGAGAGGTGTTCTCCCAAATAGGAGATTAGCATTGGAAGAGTTCATGGAAATGCAGGGTTCTACAAGAATAACAAATATGATTCTGATGGGTTTTTGCAAAATCTTTTAATTAGACTGGTTTACACAATGCTGTTCTCTGTGAGCACATCTCATTAATTAAACTATTCCATTCATTCATCACAGTCTCTTAAATCTCAGTCTACTGAGGTCACTGTAACATTATGGTGTATAAGCACCATCTCTTGATCATATTCATTTTCATTAGACTACATTGACTCAGAGCTAGTAAGCTCAAAATCTCGTTGTGACCCACAGTTTAGGAATCCCTAGATTAAAGATATATTTGCCATATAGACTTCACCAAAAACCCCACAAAATATCCCAGGGGGAGGAAAAAAACCACACTGATACGGGAATTGGACTGCAGTAATTATCATGTCTGATGCATGCACACCAAAACTGAGAATAAACTACTGATGCCCATGGCATCTGTACTTATATATCTAAGCTCATTAAGAATTTCATTCTTCTGAATTTCAGTGAATACAAGTCTAACCTGCTCAATGTCTCCTCATAAGAAAATCCCTCCATGGTCAGGATCAATCTCGTGAACCTTCTCTGAACTGCGTCCAATGCCAGTATATCTTTCTTTAGACCAAAGCTGTCCTAGGCATGGTCTCATTAGTCCATTGCATAGTTTTAGCAAGACTTCTCTATTTTTATACCTACTTTGAAATTAAGATCAACAGCACATTTGCCCTCCCTATTAATTGCTGAATGTATGATAAGAATGAGAATGTTTGCAGATCAGTGAAGTACATTTAGAATCCTACAGCATCAATGTCTTACTTTCAAACTCGATGTTTATGTGGGTTCTCTAAATCATAAGTTGCAGAGCCCAGGGTTCTGCATTTTCAGAGCACAGCACCCACATTAATGCAAATCTCTTACAATACATTAAAGCTTGTTTGTTCATTTCTTGAATACGTGAGCAACATTGAACTAACAAATTTGAGATTGATTCCAGAAAGCATTATGATGTGACCTTTATAAACTCATTAGTTGTTTGTTCAGAGCATGGTAAGTGAAATCACAAAACTGTTTCCATGATCGAAAGATGTGCTGGTTAGGTAAATTGGCCATGCTAAATTGCCCATAGTGTTCAGGGATGTGTAGGTTAGGTGCAAATAATCAGGGGTAAATATAGGATAATAGGGGAGGGAAATGGGCCTGGGAGGGTCGGTCTGGATTTGTTGGGCTGAAGGGCCTCTTCCCACACTGTAGGGATCCTATGATTCTATAGATACAGTTGAACACTGGCAAATGGGTGCATTCATGCCAATGTTCCTCAATAAAGCAGGAACACATGGAGGGTGGCAAGATGGACTTGTACCACCACCTGTGGGTGGACTAATGGCAGGATTCGAGAAACAGGGACTGGATGAACTCTTGTCAACAAATAGGAGTCAACATTTCCAAACTGTAGCAAGGTAATCTTATAAGAAGCTGGATCATTAAAGTTGATGCTTTAAGTCTACCCTCTGACATTTACATGATTCACAGTGCACCAAAACAACTTCTCAATCTGTCTTATGCACTCATCACAAATATATAAAATATGCTTTTGGAGGTTTTCCAAATTACTAGACATCAGCAATATGGTTCCAAAGATGATGCAACTTCCTTGCGACCAGGAAAGTGAATTGGCAAAATCTTCCTCTTGGCGATTTCTATGTGTTCTGAATTT
This sequence comes from Chiloscyllium plagiosum, assembly GCF_004010195.1. NCBI lineage: Eukaryota > Metazoa > Chordata > Chondrichthyes > Orectolobiformes > Hemiscylliidae > Chiloscyllium > Chiloscyllium plagiosum. The sequence goes on along the minus strand of NC_057747.1, from coordinate 22,756,362 downwards.
CTATCCATTCCTCCACTTATCTCTTGTTTCAGGAATTGTATCATACCACTGAGCCTTTTGTTCCTGAAGGAGTTTTGGGAACCATCGATTCCATTCTGATAGCATTTATCAGATTGCAGGTAAGAATGATGAGCAAGATGGTGGCGAAGGATAGTGGACCTCATTCATATTAATAACTGTTTTACACCAACAATATAGTGTTCCCTCACTCAAATGTTCTAATTTAGGGAAGCAAAGGCTTACACTAGATCATTCTGATGCAATAAATGTATGGATGTCGAGACCAAGTTCACACTTTTATAAAATAGATGAACAGAGAGTTGGATACTGGTCTTTCACATGAGTTGTTAGTTTACGTTCATGGGATGAGCATGGTAATTGCTCAGATATAAAGACTCAGTAACACCACTAGGAGAGGTACTCACTTCTCAAGTGGGCTGGAGAACTCTGAGAGTCTCTCAAGATGGAAAGTATGTCATTTTAAATTAAAACAATTAGTCACCCAGTAGTGCTAAATCCAAATATTTATGAATAGAGGCATATTGTCAATGTTTTTTGTCATGCACTCATCAGGATAAATGCAAGAATGCACAATTTCAAATAGTCACAGCAATTTGCAGGACAGGTGGAAGGTGGCCAACCCACAGTTAAAAATCCTAAAACAAAACAGCTACTGATATTGGGCAGCACTTGCTCAGCAATAGCTAACCTCATAGCCAATTTTAGCTAATCAGTTGAATGTGTACTATGGCTCATTTACGTTTGTCCTAAGTGGCATACATTCATCTGCAGGGATCCACTCTGAGAAAACAAAGGAATATATTCAAGCATTGTGCTTTCCTTTGACTTAGCTGCCTATGTTGCTTTCTCCATTGCTTCAGCCAATTAGAGTTGTCTTGCCAAATAATTAGCAGCGTGTTCTTCTATAGAATAAATTATTGTGATTATTTAAAATTTGGCATTCTTGTGTTGGTCCTGATAAGAGCAAATTGAGTTCGCAGTTTCCTGGCCATGATCTGACTCGTGCCTTGTTTATATTTAGCAAGACTTCCTGATCATTTTAATCTATTCTCTTTGAAATAAAGCCCAACATTCCATTTATCTTCCTAATTACCTGCTGAACATGTAAGCTAGCTTTTTGTGATTTGTTCACAAGGACTCCTAAGTATCACTGTTCTGCAGTTCTTTTATATTCAAATAATATCCAGCTCTTTTGTTCTTCCTGCCAAAATGTGTAACCTCACAATTTTCTTCATTTTGTCAAGATTTTGTCGATTCACTTTGAAATAACTCCACAGAGAGCAGTATCCCATCACCAAACCACCTTTTACCTACTCATGCATTGTACTTGACATTGGTCTGGCTCCCTCAGAGCCAGCTCTCAGGACGAGCAGAACCTCTGACACTCCAGTTTATATCTGTCATCCAGAGCTCCCTGATTGGATCAGGTTAATAGTCCCAAAGAGAGCACTCACGTTCTGTGAGGTCCACCTGGCTGACCTTGTTGCAGTCACTACTCACTCAACCTGTCTGTATCCCTCTGAAGTCTTCTTATCTCCTCCTCATCACATGCTTTCTGACTTGATTTTGTGTCTGTCCAAACTTCACGAAAGTATATTCACTTCCCTCATCCAAGTAATTAAAATATATTGTAAATATTTATGAATCCAGCACTGTGTCACTCCATTGGTTACAGGTTGCCATCATAACAATGTCTGCCTTCTCCCAACTCTCTGTCTTCTATGTGTTAGCTAATCCTCTGTCCATGTTAATATATTACTCCCAACACCATAGTCTTCTCTGATTAAGTAGCCTTACCTGCAGTATCCTTTGGAATCCAAAAAATGTTACAACTACTGTTCTCCTTTGTTTATCCTGCTTGTTACCTACTCAAAGAATTGTAATAAATCTGTCAGGAATGATTTCTCCTTCATGAAACCGCATTGCCTCTGCTGAATTATATTAAGTGCTCCGCTATTACATTCTTTAGAAATAGGAATGGAAGGGCAGAGCACAACTCAATCAAAGTAAATTTAAAACAGTTATCAGGAAGTATAGCTTCACTGAAAGAGTCAGAAGGCCACTGTTGGAATATTGTCTGCAATTCTGGTCTCCTTCCTGCCAGAAGGATGTTGTGAAACTTGAAAGGGTTTAGAAAAGATTTACAAGGATGTTGCCAGGGTTGGAGGATTTGAGCTATGGGGAGAGGCTGAACAGGCTGGGGCTGTTTTCCTTGGAGCGTCGGAGGCTGAGGGGTGACCTTATAGAGGTTTATAAAATCATGAGGGGCATGGATAGGGTAAATACACAAAGTCTTTTCCTTGGGGCCTGGGAGTCCAGAACTAGAGGGCATAGGTTTAGGGTGAAAGGGGAAAGATATAAAAGAGAAAGAAACCTAAGGGGCAACTTTTTCACACAGAGGGTGGTACGTGTATGGAATAAGCTGCCAGAGGAAGTGGTGGAGGCTGGTACAATTGCAACATTTAGGAGGCATTTGGATGGTTACATGAATAGGAAGGGTTTGGAGGGATATGGGTCGGGTGCTGGCAGGTGGAACTAGATTGGGTTGGGATATCTGGTCGGCATGGATGGGTTGGACTGAAGGGTCTGTTTCCGTGCTGTACATCTCTATGACTCTATGATCTAAATGGCTGGCACAAATTATAGGCTGTATCTTGTTCTGGCTTCTTTTAAGAGAGGGATTGAATGAGATGTAGCGAGTCGGCCACTGAAGACCACTTGAGTAAACAGCTTGGGAGGCCTTGGGTTTTTGTCTAATGCAGCTTGAATGGGTGTGGCCAGCTCTTACACAAGTCAGGATTTCTGAATAGCATCAGAAGCTATTGAGGTCTCAACAGAATCGGAAGCTTCAGTGAAAGTCTGCTGGCTGCTACTGTGTCTGAAGTTTCTCCTGATGTTTTTTCCTCCTGAATTGGAGAACTGCATGTGAGAATGGTGTCTGAATTTTCCCTTTTTGCCAAGGGGTGTGTTTATGGGATGTTACTGTATCGGAACATAGTCATGGTTACAGTATCTATTATTCTGATAGAGTCATGTTATTCTAAATTCATCTTTCTTTCATTGTACTTTAACTACAATGTTTAAATAAATTGTGTTTTGCTTAACATCAAGTGGTTTGACCAGTTGCTTCATATCGGGAACAGATACTTTACATTTGCCATTAAAATAAGAAAAAGATAGAGTCTAGGCTACTTTCTTAAAATATTTTGAGGGGGTCTGGCCTGGTGCTTAACAAAGGATAGAGATTGAAACATGAGTATGTTTAAGATACATGCTGGGTCATGGTATGAAAGAGATTATACACTGGAGCAAACAAGTGGAGACTAAGTTAAAGTTTATCAAGATAGAATGATCACCACTATGTGCTATGCTCATATTTGCAAGAATAAAATTCTGTATTATAAAATGTTTTTAACAGTTTGAACATGGCCATGTCTATTCCAGTTTTAGTACTCTCTCTCTCTCTTTTTATACATGATGAAGTGACTGTGTTGGGAGCATCCATTTGGAAGAAAATAAATGAGGTGCTGTTGCAAATGCTTTTCAGCTGTTCCACTTCCTCCCACAAAACAAAATATTAAAGGAGACCTGTATCTTTCTGGTTTTCCACATGGAAAAAATTAAAGGCAGAGGGATCCCAATACTCTCCGGTGTCTCTAGAGCATTTGTAATTTAAAGCATCAATCAGGCTTGGTCTGAAAAGCAGTCACACTTCATGGAACCATTCATTAAGTGAAGACAAAAGGAGTCAAATGGCACTCCTGGCATTCTGCTCCTGCTGCCATTGCAACGCAGAATCATAGAAAACCTTCTCCTGTCATGTCTGCACTTATTGTGATCACTACACTTTGCAGCGTTGAGATTTATTTTGCACAAGAATGAGTTGTACCTTTTGTACCTTAGACCCCGGAGCCATACTGGTGGTGCTGCTTTAAGAACGATCTAAGCAATCAATCTACCAGGACTTTTATTCTGGCTTTATCTGTTTGAGATGTTCCTTTAAATGTCTTATGTACCAGAATCTCCAAGTCCCTCTGCTGAAGCATGTTTCCCCACAGAGTAATTGTACAGGCTACGTTTTGATGGATCCTGAAGTGACTTTAACCAAGCTGTTAGATACTCAAGAACAAACAAGGTGTCAGAAACATGCACACAGCTAATGGAAAGCAGGAACGTTTGCTACAGCTGAGGCCTTTGTACCTCATGGTCGGTCACTAAAACCATCATGTGCTTTAACTGTGACAGTCTGAAGTCATATTCCAATTTGTGTGCGCGTTTTGGCAAAAACCACAGGAAAATGAGTGATTTAGCAAATCCAAAGCTGTTCAACCAAAGTAACACAAAGAATCAAACCTATCCATAATGGACCCACACAGTATCCAACAGCCTGCTGCGTGGACAGTAATGCCAAATTGAACACTGCTGCACCAATAGCTCTGAAGGCCAAACATCTTTGAGGCTTATCATTAAGTCATTGCTTAGATAGTCCAAGCTTAAGATAGATACCTTTTGGTCTCTGCCAGGGTGTGGAAATTTTGACTCTTTGAAACTGACTCTTTGATTTTATTCATTCATGGGATGAGAATGTCACTGGCTAGGCCAGCCTTTATTGCCCAGCCCTAATTGACCAGAGGGCAGTTTAAAAGTCAACCACATTGCTGTGGGTCTGGAGTCACATGCATGCTAGTTCCTTCTCTAAAGGACATTAGTGATCCAGATAGATTTTTCCTGACAGTGGATCCATAGTCATCATCAGACCTTTAATCCCAAATGTTTATTGAATTCAAATTCCACCATCTGAGAGTCCAGAACTAGAGGGCATAGGTTTAAAGTGAGAGAGCAAAGATTTAAAAGGGATCGAAGGGGCAACTTTTTCAAGCAGATGGTGGTGCATGTATGGAATAAGCTGCAAGAGGAAGTGGTGGTGGTGGTGGCTGGTACAATTACATTTAAAAGGCATCTGGATGGGTGCATGAATAGGAATGGTTTTGAGGATTAGGGTTAGAATTAAGGCCAAGTGCTCGCAAATGGGACTAGGTTAGGTGAGGATATCTGGTTGGCTTGGACAAGTTGGACTAAAGGGTCTGTTTCAATGCTGTTCATCTCTTTATCTGCCATGGCAGTATTCAAACCCAGTCCCAGAACATCACCTGAGTCTCTAGGTTAATAGTCTAGCAATAATACCACTATGTCATCACCTCCCCTTTAGCTCCGAAATCCTAATGCTCGTGTAAAATCAGATCATTTCATGTGGAGCAGTTAATGTCACAACTTTCAAGATTAGGCCACGTGCTGATGTACACCTGCCTAGTTGAGTAACCAATCACAGAATTGTACAGCCCTTGGTCAACAAGTTAATTAGTGATCTAAATGGCACAACGAGTTACTGCCTCCTAGGCTAATGTTTTCCAATACATTAGCCACTAGCTACATGTGAATAATGGGGAATTTGAGATGAGGTAATGGCATTGCAGATTCATAAATAAAAAATGAAGAAAAGACACATTTGTTGGGTGTGTGATCTCAGTAACCATATTCAAACAGCATGTGGGTACACACTTTACGTACTTGTCTGGATTTTGATTGTGCAAGTGTTTTACTTCATTGGTCACTGCATAGTGAAATATGTATAGCAAACTTCTCGGCCTTTTGGCTAAGATCAAGTGTCTGTTCTTATCAGGACAGGGGTCGAGTTGCGAGTCATCAGAGCTAGTGGAGATCATCGCTGGATCGTGATTGGATGTTGGAGGATCGTTTGGTTGTGCTGACCTGGTATTGGTGGATCTTCATGCTGGCTTCGGCCTAACGCCAATTCAGGGACCAGCCAACCTCAGAGCTATGGCCTCAACAGCTGCCCGCAGCCCTGG
>NC_057747.1:22748319-22749914 GCF_004010195.1 Chiloscyllium plagiosum | reverse complement strand
CAAGGCACCGCAAACCGGCAAGGGAATGGTGTCAGGGGGCATGCAACAGGAAGGACAGGCTGGAGCAGAGCAGATGACAGCTACCGGAGAGGGACAGCTGCCGAGCGAAGCTCCGACAGGACAGGAGGAGGAGGCGGAGAAGGGAAAGAAGGAGGCAGAGGAATGGACCGTGGTGAAAAACAGGAAGAGGAAAACCCACCCGGTCACCAAGACCTCCCAGAAAAAGGGGAAAAGGCAGCTGCAGGTGGAAGACACGGACAGCCCTTCGGAGGGTGAGGACGGACGTAAGGAGGGTCGTCACCAAAAGAAGAGGCAGAGCGCTGCGAGGAGAAAGGAGAGCAGCAACTGCCAACCAAGGGACGAGCCTCCTGAGGAAATGGGAAACCATCACCCCCCAAGCCAGGAGGGCCCCGCCACCACACAGCTTCAGGTCACTGGGAGCAGCGACCCTCTGACAGCCCCGCTGTCAGATATAGAAACAGACAACGTGGACCCTGGTCTCGGCCCGATGACACCGAAGCTGGCAAATGAGCCGAGTGAGGAACTGGACAGCTACCTCAGCCCAGCGAGGGTCCAGCAGTTTGTGTTCTGCATGGGGATGCACACAGCTACCCCAGAGGGGCAGGACCAGCAACAATCGGACATGGGTAACCTTACAACTTGTTAACAAAATGGGGTTTAAAATTTGCAACTATTAATGTGCGCAGCATAAAATCTGCTGTGCGATGTGTTTCAACACTGGCCTTCCTGGCCAACGTGAAAGCTGATGTCCTGTTTCTGCAGGAGTGTGGGATACCGCACCTCAGCAGTTACAGGAGATGGTCGAGCTTGTGGGCCCATGGGCCGTCAGTGTGGTCGGGGGGTAACGATAACCGCTCCTCGGGCCTGGGTATTCTGTTACGGGGAGGCAACTTCACCATCTCCGAGGTTAAGGAGGTGGTGGGCGGGCACCTCCTCGTTGCTGATGTTACATACAGAAACGCTCCCGTGAGACTAATCAACATGTACACCCCAGCGGGTAAGAGGGAACGGTTGGCCGTCCTGCAACAGCTTCTACTGTTGCTGGCTACGTCCAGGCCGGTCATTCTGGCCAGAGACTTCAACTGCATCATTGATGCAGAAGGACGATCCGGCGGGCGGGACAGTAAACTGGACGCCACGTCCAGAGCCCTGATGGACACGGCCAAGCTGCACGACGTCTTCAGCACCCCTGCAGACGGAGCGCAGCGTAGATACACCTGGTCACGGGCAGACGGGTCTGTCCGCTCAAGGATAGCTTACCTGTTTGTGTCCCGAACGCTCTCAGTCAGATCCACCGACGTCAAGCCGGTGTTCTTCTCTGACCACTGCCTCCTGCTGGCCGACTGTCACCTACAGGACGAGCAGCGGGCTGGTAAGGGAACGTGGAAACTGAACACCAAGCTGTTGACCCCAGGAAACATCGAGGAGCTCAAGAGGGATTACACAGGTTGGAGAACCGTGAAGCCCCTCTTTGAGTCTCTAGCGGACTGGTGGGAAACAGTAAAAGGGAACATCAAGAGGTTCTTCATCCTCAAAGGTGTTCAGGAGGCAAGAGAGAGGCGGGGAAAACTGTC
>NC_057747.1:22719900-22745542 GCF_004010195.1 Chiloscyllium plagiosum | reverse complement strand
AACATCAACTGTGCCTGGAGGATCATCAACTCGGTGAAGGACGCTCTCTGGGTGGTCCGAAACCTGTTGTCTTCTAGCTGAAGGAGTTGACCCCGACTGAGTGTTGCAGACTGGCACATTCCAAGGTCCAGGACTACGTGTTGAGGGACGTGCTGAAGCTTGGGGCAGCTGCCGCCAAGGCGCGGTGGGGAAAGACCACCGTCTAACATCTGCCTGCCTAAGAAGAACAGGGGGCCCACGCAGTCATTTGGGCTCCGCTGGCGCCTCAGCTCAATGTAATCGCACCAACCTGTGAATAGGAATGATTACCCTGTTTCGATACGCAAAGAAATGGAATGTTTACAGAAGGATGGCATGTCCAATTGTATAGATCAAATATTTATGAATAAAGTATATTTTTGAAATAAAAAAAATGTATAGCAAACTTCCACATGTGAAGTATGCTTTCCTCAGTGTGAGAGTATCATAGCATTCTGTACTGAAATGAATGCCTGCACCTCCAGAATGTATCTTGAATTGCTCACAAACACGTGAATTAGGAGCAGGAGTTGACCAATTGACCCTCGAGCCCACCCTGCCATTTAACAAGATCGTGGGTGATCCGATTACCCCACCTTCCAGCCGATTCCCGATAGTTTTCACTGACACCACCACCCCTCGCTGCCCACCCAACCCCAACTTCCTTATCAAGAATCTATTCATCTTGGCCTCAAAAATCCTTAAAGATAGAGTATTCAAAAATGCACCAACTAGAGAAGGGTAAGGGCTCCAAGAGCAAGGAAATTGTGTTTTGGAGGAATGATGGTGAATGAGGATGTTCTCACATCTGGAGTGGCTTGGAGAAATTGTGGGAAATGATGCCAGTTAGTTTGCACAGCATGCTGGGATTGGTGTGAAATTCCTGGCTGAGTTGAGAGGAATGGAATGACCTAATCCAGCCATAGAGTCAAGGACTTAAGCACAAAAGGAAGAAGAGACCATTCAGCCCAATACATTCATTCCAATGCTGACTGTTTACTTGCATCTGTCTCCTCCCAATCCCACTCCCATCTGTCTCCTCCCAATCCCATTCCCATCTGTCTCCACCCAATCCCATTCCCATCTGTCTCCTCCCAATCCCACTCCGATATGTCTCCACCCAATCCCATTCCCATCTGTCTCGTCCAATCCAATTCCCTTAACCTTTCACAATAACATGTCCTGGTACTCTCTTTTCAAGGCAGTGACCGATTCTCTTTCAATACGTGTGTTGCTGTGCACATCTATGTGTTAACCATGGCTCACGTGATAGCATTGTAAATCTCTAGGTTCAAGTTGTACTCCATAGACTGAGCCCCAAAAGTCAAGGCTAACAGTTCTGTTTAACACCAAGGGTTTGCGCCATTTTCTTTTGGATTAGATTACTTACAGTGTGGAAACAGGCCCGCAGCGTAACCCACCCAGACCCATTCCCCTAACACTACGGGCAATTTAGCATGGCCAGTTCACCTGGCCTGCACATTTTTGGATTGTGGGAGGAAACCCACACAGAGAATGTACAAACTCCACACAGAGAGTCACCTGAGGCGGGAATTGAATCCTGGTCTCTGGTGTTGTGAGGCAGCAGTGCTAACCACTGTGCCACTGTGCCGCCCAAGGTCTCGTCCTTTGATGAGACATTAAACTGAGTCACATCTGTCTGGTCAGGTGGGTGTAGAGGAATGCATGGCACTGATTTGAACAAGAACATGGTACTTCATCCTGGTGTTCTGCCAATATTTATCCTCAATTAGCACCACTAACATAGATTATCTTGTCATTATCATATTACTGTTTGTGAGAGAGATTGCTTTGATTAGATTCCCTATAGTATGGAAACAGGCCTTTCGGCCCAAAAAATCCACACCAACCCTCCAAAGAGTAATGCACCCACATCCATTCCTCTATCCTATATTTACCCCTGACTAATGCACCCTAACAGTTTGGGAAATTTAACATGGCCAATTCATCTAACCTGCACATCTTTGGATTGTGGGAGGAAACCGGAGCAACCGGAGGAAACCCACGCAGACACGGGGAAAATGTGCAAACTCCACACAGACAGCGCAAGGCAGGAATCAAACCCGGGTCCCTGGCACTGTGAGGCAGCAGTGCTAACCACTGAGCCACTGTGCCGCCCTTTGGCTGCCATGTATCTTCCATTACAATGCTGACTGGAAGGACAATGCTTGTGGTTACTAAAAGTGCTAATACCTGTAAATGTAAGGTTTTTTTGTAGTCGCTGCCTCAGGGTTCATTCATACTCAAGCATTTCATATTTCAGTATGCCTTTGTGTAGAGGCAAAACATCCTCTTCACCGTTTCGATGGTAGTTCTGCCAGTGAAGTACTAACCTAAATATTAAGGAAGTATTGAGTGTGTGATGGATGAAAAATGCAATTTATAGAACCAAATACAATCATTAAAAGCTGGCACATTGTTAGGAAAAATGATCAAAAGGACTAATGGGTTGCTGCATTTGGGATTTATAGAAGCTAAAAGCACGGTAGTACAACTATTCTTATACCAGGTGCTGGCCTCAATTTCATGTCGAATTTTCAGAGAACTTTGTCATTTTGATGCTTTCATGGCACCTATGAGAAAATTGGAATGACATCCTTCAGTCCAGCACCACCATTAAGATGAAATTGCAAAGACTTGGGATGTTTCAATCCATGTTTCCGCTGTATCTTGTGTTATGTCTCACTGTCAGAATATCAGTATGTTGTTAAGAAACATGCTCATAATATCATCATTGTATCATAACGTGTGATTGGAAGGTATGAAGATTTCATGCTTCATCTTGCCTCAAACCACTTGAAACATGGCCCTCTACAGGAAGCGTGATAATCTGTTGTAACCTAATAGCTTAGAGTCATAGAGGTTTACAGCATGGAAACAGGGCCTTCAGCCCAAATTGTCCATGCATCCCATTTTCACACTTAATCCAGTCTCATTTACCTGCGTTTGGTCCATATCCCTCCATTTCTGTCCCATCCACGTACCTGCCCAAATGCTTCTTAAACGACAAAATTGTACTTACATCCACCACTATCTCTGGCAGCCTGTTCCAGACATTCACCTCTGTGTGAAAAAAATTGCCCCTCTAGACCTTTTTATTTCTCTCCCTATCACTTTAAACCTATGCCCTCTAGTTTTAGACTTCCCTACCACCGAGAAATGTTGTTGGCTATCTACCTCATCTATGCCTCATGATTTAATAGACCTTGATACGGTCAACCCACGGTTTCCTATGCTCCAGGAAAAAAAGTCCCAGCCTATCCAGTCTCTTCAGTCTTTAAGCTTCAATTTAAAAATTACACCTCCTTGTCCTGTATTCATATTAAATTCACTGTCAATTCCTTTCAGTATTTTGAACATTTCAACTAGATCACCAAATGCCCTTCTCAAATTCACAGAATACAATCCAAATTTACCCAGCCCCAGATCACAGCACAATCCCTTTATCCTGATATTTCATCCTGATGAATAATGAAGAAAAGCAGACCAAGCCGAGGCCAACATTATCACAAGCAGGTAATTTGGTTATTTATCCCATTGCTGTTCTGTGAAAATTGGCTATTATATTTCTCCAGGAAATTACAACAAAGACGACTCTTCAAATACGTTACTTACTTGGCTGCAAAATGTTTGTGCTTTCCTGAGTTTGCAAAAGGCACCATATGAATATGAGTGCACCACTATAATGTCAGAGGGTGGCACAGCGGCTCCATGGTTAGCACGGCCGCCTCACAGCACCAGGGACCTGGGTTTGATTCCATCCTCAGGTAACTGCCAGTGTGGAGTTTGCACATTCTCCCCATGTCTCTGTGGGTTTTCTCCGGGTGCTCCAGTTTCCTCCTGCAATCCAAAGATGTACAGGTTAGGTCAATTGCCTGTAGTGTCCAGAAATGTGTAGGTTAGGGGCATTAGACAGGGGAAATGTAGAGTAATAGGGTAGGGGAATGGGTCTGTGTGGGATACTATTTGGAGGGTTGGTGTGGAGTTGTTGGGCCAAATGGCCTGTGTCCACACTTTAGGGATTCTATGATTCTACAGTAATGCAGTGGATGTCAAGGATGTGGCCTGGAGACAGTTTTCAGTCTGGGGCCTTCCTTTACTCAGCTTAGATCGAGATTCCAGACAAATAGTGTAATTAGGGTTGGTATTGTGTGAAGGATTGATGATATCATTAACAAGGGGTTATAGGTTATGGAAAATATGTCGTGGCCTGTCTCTGACATAGTCAGAGTAATGTAAGTGCTTCAGCTTTTTAAATCTGAGCGCTAGAAGTGATTAAATTAATATCACGGCTGGGAAGGAAGTAATAAATTAGTAACCATCGTAGATTGAAGACAATTAGAACCAATGTTTAAAATCAATGACAAAGAACAGGACAAGTGCTGCAAATCCCCAGCGTTGATTTTCCAACTTCCCTGACCCTTACAGAGTGGGTTTAACTTCAATCTACCCTTAGAATAGTGTCCTTCAATTCTAAATCCTGTCATCATTGGTGACATAGACAGCTTAAATGTGGCAGGAACAGCACCACTCTGATGATGAATGATGTGTAGCAATTTGTGACAGGGGAGTGCTCTTTCAGTTTTGAATCTAGCCCAGGCAAAAATGATTGAATTTCCTCCTCTGGTCTGTTGAATTACCCCCAAGTTAGGTAACACTGTGGCATTTGATAACAAGAAGCGCTGCTTGAATATATAACCCCTTTAAAAAATATTTCTTGTAAGTTTAGTAGCTACCAGACTTTCAGTTAAAAAATTGTGACTTTTATTCCCCACCCTGCTGATGTAAGCTGGCTGAGTGAGGAGAAAGTGAGGACTGCAGATGCTGGAGATCAGAGTCGAGAGTGTGGTGCTAGAAAAGCACAGTAGGTCAGGCAGTACCAGAGGAGCGGGAGAATCTACGTTTCGGGCATAAACCCGAAACATCAATTCAAAGTTTGTGAGAAGATTTGTAGCTCGGGTGCTCGTTGTTGTGGTTCTGTTCGCTGAGCTGGGAGTTTGTGTTGCAGACGTTTCGTCCCCTGTCTAGGTGACATCCTCAGTGCTTGGGAGCCTCCTGTGAAGCGCTTCTGTGATGTTTCCTCCGGCATTTAGAGTGGTTTGTCTCTGCCGCTTCCGGTTGTCAGTTCCAGCTGTCCGCTGCAGTGGCCGGTATATTGGGTCCAGGTCGATGTGCTTATTGATTGAATCTGTGGATGAGTGCCATGCCTCTAGGAATTCCCTGGCTGTTCTCTGTTTGGCTTGTCCTGGATTCATAGCAGAAGCGGTAATGCAAAGATTAGAACAAACAGTCTTACCGCAAATTCAACCCAAACTCTGGGTCAAATATGTGAATGACACCTTCGTAATCATTAAAAACACAGAAATAGAGAACACACACTGGATCATCAACGCCACACTCTCAGGAATCCGATTCACTAGAGAGGAAGAAAAGGACAACCAACTCCCATTCCTAGACATGATGGTACAGAGAACACCTCACGGAGAATTCACCACAAAGGTATACAGGAAAGCCACACACACAGACCAAGTCCTGAACTACGAAAGCAACCACCCCAACACACACAAAAGAAGTTGCATCAAGACACTGTTCAAAAGGGCCACAACACACTGCAGTACACCAGAACTGCAAAAAGAGGAAGAAGAACACCTATACAATGTATTTGCCAAAAACGGATACCCCCCCAATTTCGTCAACAGATGCCTGAGGGAAAGACAAAGGAACGAGGACATGCCGCAACCCAAAGGACTAGCCACATTACCATACATCAAGAGCATTTTCGAACTGACAGCCAGACTACTGCGACCACTAGGACTCACAACAGCACACAAACCAACAGCCACTCTCAGACAACAACTCACCAGAACGAAGGACCCGATACCTAACATGAGCAAAACCAACGTAGTGTACAAAATCCCAATTAAGGACTGCACAAAACACTACATAGGACAAACAGGAAGACAGCTAACTATCCGTATCCATGAACACCAACTAGCCACGAAACAACACGACCAGCTATCCTTAGTAGCCACACACGCAGATGACAAGCAACATGAGTTCGACTGGGACAACACTACTATTATAGGACAAGCCAAACAGAGAACAGCCAGGGAATTCCTAGAGGCATGGCACTCATCCACAGATTCAATCAATAAGCACATCGACCTGGACCCAATATACCGACCACTGCAGCGGACAGCTGGAACTGACAACCGAAAGCGGCAGAGACAAACCACTATAAATGCCGGAGGAAACATCACAGAAGCGCTTCGCAGGAGGCTCCCAAGCACTGAGGATGTCACCTAGACAGGGGACGAAACGTCTGCAACACAAATTCCCAGCTCGGCGAACAGAACCACAACACCGAAACATCAATTTTCCTGCTCCTTGGATGCTGCCTGACTTGCTATGCTTTTCCAGCACCACACTCTCAACACTGATGGTTGAGTGACACAAATAGGGAGTGCTGCATTATCATGGTGCAAACCTCTGGAAGTGTTGTTAAACTAAAGGCTGCTCTGTCTGTTTTTGTGGTTAGGATTAATGCCAAAGATCCCAGTGCATTATTTATTTAAGAACAAAGAGTTGTTTGAGTATTGCTAACATGATTTCTTCTCAAACTGTACCAGCGATAATCGATCACTCATTGCATTGTTGTATGTGACATTTTGCTGTGTACAGAATGGTTACCACAGATACCAACATTGTAGTAGTTGTTATGCTTCAACATAACTCACTACACTGTGAAGGGCTTTCAAAAAAAATTGAGAAATTTGAAATAACTTCAAATCTTTCCTTTATGCATTATATGTTAAAACACTGAAATAGTTTGTGCTGTCACTGAAGAGCAATATGACTTAACCCTCTGATGACTATATCTGATTCAATGCTGCCATCACTCTTATGTATCATGGAACAATGATGTAAAACACTGAAATGAAGATTATGGCAGAATTAGGAATCAAATCATTCCAAAAATGAAAGAAACACAAGAAGCTGCAACAAAAAATAAATTTAAATTGGGCTTTTTGGTCATTGTAATAGCCATATATTTTCATTTGTAAAGTGCCTTGTTGTATCAAAGTGGCCTACACATATAGTTATTCTGTGAAGTACTATCAAATAGGAAAACAATTGTCCCTGGAATTTCTGACATGGAATAAAATGTATTATCATAGTCCAGTTGTAATAGTTGGTTCTTCATAGAATAACTATGTGTGTGGACCACTACTATACAAATGAAAATACATGGTTAAAGTGGCAGCGATTGAAACAAAAAGGGTGACATGGGTTTCCATGTGGGTTTGAAGCACATCCCCAGTGAAGTGTTTGTAGGATGAGAGCTTTCCACAGCCAAGAAAATGGTTGAGTTGATTCTGAAATTGAAATTTGCTGACTAGCCCTATGAACCTTTTTAAACTCAAGCATGGGATGTGGACTGGCTAGGCCACCAATTATTGCCCCATGAGCTAAATGATTTGATGGGGACCATTTCTAAGGGCAGTCAATGGATCACTGTGGGTCTGGAGTCACGTGTAGGCCAGACCAGGTAAGGATGGCAGACTGTCTTCACTAAAGCACATGAGTAAACCAGACGTGTTTTTGCGACATTGGCAACAGTCACTAGGTTGGAATTAGACTTGCTTTTTAATTCCATATTACCTCTATTGAATTCACATTTCACGAGCTGTCATAGTTTAAGCTGAATCCATTTCTCCAGTGCTTTCACTTCAGGTTTTAGATTACAAATCCAGTGATATTACCACTTTGCCACTACCTCTCCTTAGGTAAGGGGTCAGTCAGGGTGCCCCAATCACTTTCATGTTGTAAGTTTTCTTGTGGGTTTCTGATTAGTTTGTGGAAATTATTTTGTTTTGTCAGGAGTCAAATCTAATTCCCCCATAGAAGTAAACTAAACTTCCCTGCATACAAGAATTGAATGTAATTTATGAATTCAAGGGAAGCGTATTTGTTAATTGGGTGAATTCGAAATATTTTACTTCCAGAAATAATTGTCCCATAACCGTAAACCTTCATTTAATTAAATTGACAAGGCTTAGTTCTAGTAACCTTGAGGTCTATGCAGCTGTGTGAACAAAGCTAAGGAAAATGTTCCTGGGAATACTCATGTTTCCACTCTACTCACATTAACAGCTATGTTGTCTACACAAGACTCCCAGTTGGGTCCAGCTGCCTTCTGATGTCACTGGGTCTGATTGAGAATTCCCTCTGCATCAGCTAGAGTGTGGAGAGAAATGTGCGAGAGAATTCTAGCAATACAATTTGAACAGACAAACTCCTCAGTCCTTACTAAAAAGCTTTCATTCAGCTGTCACAAGAATGAAATGAACATGTTTACCTGTGGGAGCCAAGTAGTTTAGAAACAGTTAATGGTGCCTTGAATTAGGAGACTTGTATCGAAACCATTTCATAAGGGACAGCTTGTGTATTTTACTCTCAGCTATAAGGCTGCATACTCCCGACACTTTTAACAATGTTTTGACTTTGAACTTTACTTTCAAAACCGGGGAACATTCTGGTACCAAGTACATTTTAGTTGCCTCCTCAGGGTAGCACAGTGGCTCACAGTGCCAGGGATCCGAGTTCAATTCCTGCCTTGGGCAATTGTCTGTGTGGAGTTTGCACATTCTCCCTGTGTCTGCGTGGGTTTCCTCTGGGCCCACAGTCCAAAGATGTGCAGGTTAGGTGAATTGGCCATGCTAATTTGCCCATAGTGTTAGGTGGATTAGTCAAGGGCAAATATCTGGAATGGGTCTGGGTGGGTCACGCTTCAGAGGGCTGGTGAGGACTTGTTGGGCTGAAGGGCCTATTTCCATACTATATCTAATGAGTCCTTTCCAACAGCACTGAGGTAATAATGCATGTGCCTTATCACGTTAAAGCATCACAACATTTGTCTTGCAATGATTTGCTTTAATCTTGCAATCATTCTAAATTCCAAAGCAATAATGAGATACATGACCAGTTAATCCACCTTTGGTATTGGTTGAGAGAGGAATGGAGGGCAAGATATCAAGGAGAATGTGCTGCTTGTTTTGCAGTGATGCCCCGGGTTTTCAATATTCATCTAAACAGGCCAGCAAAAGCCTTTTGAGAATTCCAGCGCCTATGAGCACATGCTAACTTCCTGGTGTAGGTTTGAAAAGCATAGCCATCCCACTTGAAGGCGAGAATGCAATAGGATTACAGAGAAGTTAGGGTTATAAGCAGAGAAACTCCAATGAACTTAAGTGGAGAAATTGGAGGATTTTGTAGAATTCAAATGAGGTTGTTGGAAATATATGTGTATACATATATTTATGGACTATTTGGAGAATGGGAAGTTATTGAACCATTTGAACACATTCTGGAATAAAAAAGGTTAATCGCTGGAATACTGCCTCTGTGCTGACAGTTGCCCGGCAACTCCAGCTGGGTTTAAGTCCCAACTCTTGTGGAATCGGAAAAGGAGAAGCAGAAGCAATGATCAGTAAGCCTGTCAGTTGTCTTTTTCATTCATCTGTTTGAAATTTGAGACTCTGATAAAGTCCACACCTCAGTATTTTTACAACCTCACAAACCCTGAGCTGTAACCCACTTGCCTAAGAATTGGAACCCAATTTCATTCCCAATCAAACAAACACTTTGTTTGAAAGATCTTCCGTTGGTATACGGTTGTCAGCAATTTGATTTTGTCAATTAGAAGCTCGGTAGACTGTGAGAAATTACCAACCTCTATCCTTTGTCTTACAGACTTTAGTTTGACAAGGGTGTTTCTTTATTCATTATAAAGTATCAGCTCCACAGAGTCACTGTTGTTCTGTCTGTAAGTGTGTTTGGGAAAAAGGGGATATGGTTCCAATTCTGGATTATATCTTAGATATTACTCAGTATTTTCCAGTGTTTTAATAATCAGTTTTGTGTTATAATGAACAGATTATTTTGTTTTTTTTTGAAGTCTGGTAAAAGTCTCTTTTATTTTGGATAGCAGCATCAAAAAGAACCAATTGGCCACTTTGGTGATTGAGTTTAAATATTTGTACCAATGGCATAATTTATGGAGTGGTTGGCTTAATTATCATTGCAACATAGTCATAACTGGGTGGTCAGTTTATGGCAAAGCTGGAGTAGCCACATATTCCTGAAGTTCTCCTGAATGATAAGAGTCTGAAACTGTACGGAGAAGCTACAGAATTATCCATAAAGTTTTCCAAGTCTGAAAACTTAAGGAAGTAGTTAATAAATTTAGAAATTTGCGTTATGTTATTTACAGGTTTCCTGTGTGCTAAACATAGCCCCACATCCTTTCCCAAGCACTTTGTGTTGCCTCCATCTAATGCAATATTTTGAAAGTACAATGTTGAGAGCCAAGTGTGCTAGCTTTTTAACAAAATTATATTGGCACAGTTATGGCTTAATTCTTTTAGTGTTTACTTTCCCCCATGTTTTGTTTTGTTTTTGACATTAACTTGGGATTTATCCTTGGAGTATTACCATTCAGCTTAGCTCGCTAAACGTTATAGTTTCATAAGTGTTAATGCTTTTGGGGACAGTACTGAGGTGGGGTTACTGTGCTGTTGGATTTTACAAAACCAGGGAGCACCTTCTACTCCCATCCCCACCCACTCCTCACTGTAAGAGATATTTTTATTGAAAATTTAACATGTTTTTACAACTTACAAAATAATATACACAAATACAAACATTAATATATAATTAAATATTAAATAAATAATAACCAAAACCTAACAGACAAAAAGAAGAGATAAAAAAAAGAAAACAAAACTCAACTAACTACTAATCTAACCTCTAAATAACCAGAGCGTATAATAAAATATCTTATATTACTCAAGAGAAAAAAAAGGATAACACAGTAATTAAATAGTGAAGTACATGCTCAGAACGAATTAACATCAAGTCATAATAAAACCTGTATTCATGTGGGATTCCTCCCCCCAAGGACCCCCGGACCAGCCAGAACCGCTACCACAACTAGATGAAAGCCCTTGACAAAATGGCCGAAATATCTGTATCTATATAATTCAGAAAGGGCTGCCATATTTTAGAGAATAATTCATTTTTTGGTGCACCATAATTGTAAGGAAGTCAAGGGGAATACATTCCCATGACCAACCTATACCAATTCAAAAGTCCTGGAGGGCCCTCAGCTACCCAGTTTACTAAGATATTTTTCCTTGCATAAAAGGAGAGAATGGAAAATAATTTCCTCCTGCGCACATCCAGGGAAGGCAAGCTCGAAAAGTGCAGGAGAAGAGATACTGGACCTACTCTAATTTCCGCTCCCAAGATTTCTGTCAAAGCATTTGCTACTCTAACCCAGTATTTGCGGATCTTATGACATGTTCATAAGCAGTGTGTGAGAGTGCCCACCTCTATTTTACATTTGGGACACATTGGAGATGCTCCTGCCCTAAATTTTGCCAATTGTTCCGGTGCTATATGAGTCCTATGGAGATCTTTAACTGAATGGCTTGGGTTCTATTACAGATGGAGATTTTTCTGGCATTTTCCCAGATGTCGTCCCACATTTCTGTGGATATTTCCAACCCCAATTCCTGATCCCATACTCTAAGCAATCGTTCCATGTCTTCCGAAATTTCATTCTGTAATAAATGATAGAGATGCTGACCGAGGGTAAACCCATTGGCCACAACACTCTTTGTTTCCTATCTGATTTATAAAGGCTATCTAATAACGTAGTCTTCTTCTGTATGTAATTTCAAATTTGGAAGTATTGAAAGAGGTCTCCACTAGGTAGTCCAAATCTCTGGTGCAGCTGTTCAAAAGACATCATGACCCCCTCATCAAACAGATCCCCTAAACAGGAGATATGCCTGGACCTCCAGGATTTAAATGTAGCATCTGTGAGCACCCGTTGAAAACCCCATTCCCCACTATAGGAGTATAAGGGAAGGTTTTATGTGAATTACCCTTGTTTTGCCGCATTATCTTCCAGTCTTTAATTGTGTTTAATACTATAGGATTTTTACAATGGTCCATAATGATTTTCATCTTATCTAAAAATAAGAGGACACTTTGCTTGAGAAGCCTCGATGTCCAGCTAGATTGATTGCGGGTCAGACGAGACCCAATCGGCTATGTAGCTTAATAGAGAACTCAGTTGATACATCCTAAAGTCTGGAAAATCCAGCCCTCTCCATGCTTGTGGAAGCTGTAGCTTCTTTAGCTTAATGAGGGGCCGTCTATGATTCCAGATGGAAGAACCAAGCCAACCATATAATTTGCGCAATGCCGACCTCGGCAGTATCACTGGGAGCATTCTCATAGGGTATAGGAGACAGGGCAAGACATTCATTTTAATTAGAGCTATTCTACCTCGCCAAGAAATTGGAAGATCCCCCCAACGTTGAAGGTCCTGCCTTATCCTTTCCAGTAGATGCACAAAATTGACCTTGTACAGCTGACCAAATATTGGGGTGATATAAATACCTAAATATAAAAAACCCTCCAGAGACCACTGAAAGGGAAAGTGAGATCCGTCCAATAAGTGGGACATACTAGCGAGACCACCCATCGGCATGGCCTCCGATTTTGAGAAATTAATTTTGTAATCTGAGAATGCACTAAATAAATTAATAACTTGGATCAGGCGGGGCACAGGCATCAAGGAATTACTAAGAAAAAGGAGAACATCATCTGCATAAAGGGTAATTTTATGTTTACCTGTGCCAACCCTCGAGGCCGTTATATTAGAATCAGCCCGTATAGCTTCCGCTAGTGGCTCAATTATTAGCATGAATAGTGAGAGAGGACATCCCTGACGGCAGCCCCAACCCACACTGAAGCTATCCGAGCTTAAACCATTGGTGATCACGGCTGCTTTGGGGTCATTATACAATGCTGAGACCCATTTAGCAAATACCTTTCCAAAGCCAAACCTTTCCAGTGTATAGAACAGGGATGACCATTCAACCCTGTCAAATGCCTTCTCCGCGTCCAACGAGACTACAATTCCCCGTATTCTTTCCTGATGACAGACTTGAATCACATTCAAAACCCTTCTAATATTATTAGATGATCTACCACCCTTGGTAAACCCCATCTGGTCCCCTTTTATGATATTTGGCAATACCCTCTCCAGCCTCAATGCTAATGTTTTAGAAAGAATTTTAATATCTATATTTAACAAAGATATTGGTCTGTATGATGCGCAATCTTCTGGGTCCTTTCCTTTTTTGAGAATGAGAGAAATATTCGCTTCTCTCAACAAAAGCGGGAGGCAGCCCTGACTATATGAGTGGACCAGCGAGTACTCCTGTAAACTATTTGTAAAATTCAACCTGAAATCCATCTGGGCCAGGTTCTTATCCGCTCTGAAGTTGTCTGATTGCGTCAAGTACTTCCTGGGTTGTTAGGGGAGCATTCAGGATCGACACCTGTTCCGGGGTTAAGTCCAAAAAGGCCAGGCTTTTAAAAAAGGACTCTATCTTCTTGGCTCTATCTTCACAATCCTGCGATTTGTACAAATCAAAGTAAAACTTTCTGAAGATTGTGTTGATCCTTTTATGATCGTGAGTCAAAGTAGCAGCACTTTCCCTGATGGACATGATAGCTTGAGAGTCCTTTTTTTTCCCTTGCGAGAAACACTAGGTATCTACCAGGCTTATTGCCATATTCATATAATCTTTGATTTGCAAATAATATTTCCCTCTTTGCCATTTGGGTAAGTGCAGTATTCAGGGCTGTGCTAAGGGCTGTAATCCTTTGTAATTTAGCAGCAGATGGCCTATCAATGTACGCTGTCTCAGCTGCCTTTAAGCGAGCCTTGAGTAGACGCTGTTGTTCTCCCTTTAGTTTTTCTGGGTCGCCAAGTATGAAATGATCAGACCTCGTGCATAAGCCTTAATGGTCTCCCACATCACCGACAGGTTACTGGCCATACCTGAATTAACTTCCAGAAAGGTTTTGCATTCTTGAGAGAAATATTTTACAAATTTACTATCCTTCATTAAGAAAGTATCCATTGCCAATGTCGGGGGGGCCATCTCATTGTTCCTGGTCTTGATTTCCATGTACACTGTAGCATGATCAGAAATTATTATATTACCTATTTTGCAGGATAATATGGAATTCAAAAAGCTCGAGGGGGCAAAAAACATATCAATTCTAATGTGACACTTATGTGGATTATAATAAAAAGAGAAATCTCTGCCTTGCAGGTGGAGGCACCTCCACACATCTACTAATCCTAGCTCTTTATTCAAATCCGCCAATTGCCTGGATCTGGGGAATATACCCACAGTACTCTTGGGTATCCTGTCTATCTCTGGGTCCATAATGCAATTAAAATCTCCTTCTATAATTGTGTAACGAGCCCCAAAGGCCATCAGTTTGGAGAATGATTCTATTATAAATTTGAAAGGATGTGCGGGGGGACAATAAAGATTCAAAATCCCATATTCCTCTCCATTTATAAGGACTTTAATCAATATGTACCATCCAGATTCATCTTTTATCTGACTTAAGATTTTGAAGGGAAGATTCTTCCAAATGAGAATTACTACTCCCCTACTTTTTGAACTCAAAGTTGAAAAGAAGGCCTGATCAAATCCACCCTGTTGTAATTTCAAGTGCTCTTTATCCAATAAATGTGTCTCCTCTAAAAGAGCTAGATCAACCCTTTCCTCTTTGAGGTTTGATAGTATTTTCTTCCTTTTGATTGGCAAATTACTTCCCTTGACATTCCAGGTGCACCATTTAATCGAATGACTAACCAGGCAAGTCGGAGACCCCCCCGGGAGGAAGAACCCCATCCAAAGCATTCTGAGCATAGACCATAGAAAATTCACAAAAATAAAGATTCTTTAATGCACTCAAGCCAACACAGTAAAAAACCTATTTCTAAATTAAAAATATATAAAACATATTTAAATTGAGATTTTCCTCCTTGCTTCCAGAGGGCATCACTTCCTATCTGAAAACCCATCGTATCCTCTCCCAACCAGTGCCCCACCCTCGACCCAGGCACCCCATAATAAAACAGAAAAATTCAAGTTAACTATAAAGCTAAAGTTAATGGTGAGTACCCTACCCCCCACCCATACCAAAATCTAGATACATTTAGTAATGATAATACCAAATATAAACATATAAAGCTATAAAGTTACAGTCTCAACAAGTAATAACTAAGTATAATAACACACAAAAAAGAGGGGGAAACCCCGCTGCAAAAGAAAGAAATAAGGTAGGACAAAGCAAACATCACCCCCCCCTCACTTGAATCAACTAAACCACCAGGCCTATTAAAAAAAAAAATCGCATAGTGGAGAACAAATAAGGCCCCCTCCCTACCTCCCGGAGATGATATTAAACAATAAAGGAAATAAGGGAAAAAAAGAAGTGTAGACCGGGGGAAGGGGGGCAGAACAGCATCATTAACCACATGGATTACCTCTTACAATCTATTTGAGAGAGTCCAAAACTTCCTTGGCCTTCTCCGGCGATCCGAAGTTGGTTAAAATGGATCCTTCGTGGTTAAAATGCAGCGTCGCTGGGTAGCGCAAGGAGTACTGGATGTTTAAGTCCCTTAGACACTTCTTCGTTTCATCAAACACCCTCCTCTTGCAGACCAAAGCTGGGGAAAAATCCTGATACAGCATAATCCTAGATCCCTTATATGTCATGGCCTGAGGATCTGGTGGCTTCCAGGAGCATTTGCTTTTCTCTGTAGCACTGAAGCCAGAACAGGACCGGGCGAGGGCGCTGGTCCGATCCGGGCCTGCGTATAGCAACCCGGTGGGCCCACTCTACCCGCACCTGGCCTGATCCAGCCTCCAGCTTCAACATCTGAGGGAGCCACTGCTCCAGAAACACTGCAAACTGGCCTTCCTCTTCCCGGTCGGGAAGGCCCAGCAAACAAATTTTTTTTGACAACTCCAATTCTCGAGGTCGTCGATGTGATCTTCAAAGGCCCAGACTCACTGTTCACCTGGCCGATTCTGTAGCAGCCTCGGAGGTCACGGCCTTTAGCTCTGCCCCTCCAACGCGATGTTCGAGTTTTTTCAATATCTTGGTCGTACTTTTGCAGCGCGACCATGAGCGGTTCCTACCTGCACCTGGACTCTTCTATGAAGATGTCGATCTTCTCTTCCAGCTTGGTAATGACAGCAACAAGGCTCGCCACCGTAGATAAGTCCCCCGGGGCGGCCGCGGACATCTCTGCTTCAGCTGGGGGGTGGGTGGGGGAGGGGTTCCTGTGTGCTGTGAGCTGCGGGCATTCTTTCCCTTAGTAATTTTAACAAAGCACCAAACTACTCAAGTTTGATTCAAAATGACTAACTGTATTGAATAAAAGTTATTTTGAATGGTTTGGCAGGTGTGGTGGAGGCGGGTAGCCCACTTTGCCTGAGTCTTGGGCAGAGCACTACAGACTCAGACTTGCTGGGTTGCCGCCATCTTGGATCTTCCACTCCTCACTGACAGTGGGGAGTTCTCGTATAGCTGCTCGAACATCTCTCTAACAACAATGAGCACAAGCTGAAAGGACGAAGATTGACCTAAAGCTGTTGAAGGACTCTTGCAGTGGGGAAATGTCACACGTGACTACAGAACGCTAACTCCATTTGAGAATATATATTGTATGCTGAGGACTTCTGGACTTTTCTGAGCGATGCAATCAGGTGCTATACAAATTAACTACAAACAAAAACAGAAATTGCTGGAAAAGCTCAGCAGACCTGACAGCATCTGTGGAGAGAAATCAGAGTTTTGAGGAAAGGTCACTCAACCTGAAACATTAACTCTGATTTCTCTCCAAAGATGCTGCCAGACCTGCTGAGCCTTTTCATCAATTTCTGTCTCGGATTTAAAGCATTCACAGTTATTTCGGTTTTTATTTTGCTGCACAGATTATTTTTTTCCTATTACAATAACCAAAGTCAAAATTGTGATCTTAATCCTTGTTTCGTGTGTCCTTTAAATAGATCAGAGAATCTAAATGGATGTAAGCAACTTATACAATTATATTTCGAATCAAAAATGAGAAATTTGGTAAAGTGATTTAAATACGGATGCAATAGTTGGAATCATTGCAGTTTCTGCCTCTCTTGTTGGTCTGTCTCTCATTCGCTGATTTTTTTAAGACTACTGCCTTTAGTCCAAGATTAAGCTCCTCTTATAATGATAAATGCCCATCTCCCTCTGTAATTAATGATCTGCAAACAAAATTGCTTTCTCAACAACATGTCCGAAGCGACACAATTTTACAGTGTTTTTTAGCAGGTCGTTAATTATGGAGAGAAAAGGCATTCTCTAAGTTTGCTTATAGTTAATTTTATACCTGCCAGTGTACTTATTAAATTTTCTGATTAAATAGGCAAAATCCTTCCAGGGATGAAATAACACTGATCCATCATTACTCAATAAAGCATCAGGAGCAAGTCTGATTTAACCATGTTTAATTACCTATTCATGTAGTACAGTAGGAGGGATAATGATGAATGGATGAGAGTGACTCTAAGAGGTAATCCCTCTGCTGTTGAGGTGACATCTGGTTATTTTATACTTGGCCGCTGCTACTGATAAATCATTTCTTTAAATGTTTGCATTGAATACGTATCATGTTTCAAAAGTATCGCAAGCTTCTTCACATCTTGATTACCTTTTATCTCTTGATGACGGTTTGTATCACGATGATCAACTCTATGGATGGAGTGGCTCAAGAGCATGCTCATTATTACCAAAGATAAAGACAGTACACTGAAACAGTGCAGGTTTTGTTCTGGCCTCTTCTGACTAGCTGAACTTTCACAGAAACATAGAATATAGGAGCAATATTAGGCCTTTCAGCCCTGCACTGCTATTCATTTTGATCATGGCTGAACATCTAACTCAATGCCTTGTTCCCACTGCCTCCCCACACCCTTTGATCACTTTAGCCCTAAGAACTACATCCAACATTCTTCTTGAAAACATTCAATTGTTTGGCGTCAATTGCTTTCTGTAGCAGAGAATTTGACTAGCTCACCGTTTTCTGGGTGAAGAAATTTCTCCTCATTTCAGTCCTAAGTGGCCTACCCTGTGCCCTTAGGCTGTGACCCTTGGTTCTGGACTCCCCAGTCAATGAGAATATCCTTCCTGTATTTATCACGTCTATCCTATTAGAACTTTATATGTTTCTATGAGACTGCCCCCTCTTCTAAGCGCAAATCATCCAGTCTCTCATCATATCTCAGTACTGCCATCAGGCTGGTCAACCAGTATTGCACTCCTTTCACTCCTGATAAGGAGACCAGAACTGATCAATACTCCAGGTGTAGTCTCACCAAGGCCCCGTACAATTACATCAAGCTATCCCTGCTTCTCCACCCAGATTCTCAGGCCATGAAGGCCAACATATCATTTGCCAACTTCCTCACTTGCTTCACCTGCATGCTTACTTTCAGCAACTGCTGCATAAGGACCCTCAGGCTTATCACACCTCCCCCTTTCCCATTCTGATAATACTCTGCCTGCCTGTTTTTGCTCCCAAACTAGATAAGCTGACATTTATCCAGATTATACTTTATTTGGCATGCATTTCCTACGTGCTTAGCTTGTCCAAACCACATGGAGGAAGTTTTGTATCCTACACACAGTTCACCCTGCCACGCGACTTTGTGTCATCTGCAAATTTGGAGATATTGCATTAGTTCCTTTGTCTAAAGCATTAATATATATTGGGAATATTGTGGGGTCCAAGCATTGATTGCTGAGGTACCCCATAAGTCACTGCCTGCTACTGAGAAAAGACCCGTTTATTCCTCCGCTTTGTTCCCTGTGTGCCAACCAATGTCTCTACATGTCAATACATTACCATTTTAATTCACTTTTAATTTTATATCCTCGTGGCTTATGCGGGACCTGATCAACAGGAAATACAAGTAAACCACATCCACTGACTCCCCCTTATCAACGCTACAAGTGACATCCTTGAAAAATTCCATGAGATTTTTCAAGCATTTTATCCCTTTAATAAATGCTGACTCTGTCTGATTTCCTTTATCTCTTTCAATGCCTCTCAAATCAGCTTCCAGAGATATGACCATCAGCTTCCACATAGTCCGAGTCAATGTCTGCCACCCTCATATTTCACTTTCCAGTGTCCTTGTCATGAAGGTGTGGATGTGAAGCAGGTCGTGACCCTGTAGTAGATCACCATCCAGTATGTCTTTATCCATATAAGGCTACCATCCATCTAATGGACATGCTGGAACAAGTTCAGATGTCATTGACTGAATGCTATGTATTTTCTGATGCTCCAGGACCTCTGAGTTGGTAACCTTGCCCCACCAACAGGTGCCAGTGATAGACCTGAGATAGCAATAATGCAAACTATTCAGCTTTTTCTTCTGCTTGGCTTATATCCTTTTATTCATTCATGGGATGAGGGCGTCGTTGGCTAGGCAGCATTTATTGCCTATCACTAATTGTCCAGAGGGCAGTTAAGAGTCACCCACATTGCTGTGGGTCTGGAGTTACATGTAGGCCAGACCAGTAAGAATGGCAGTTCCTTCCCTAAAGGACATTAGTGAGTTACATGTGTTTTTCCAACAATCAACAATGGATTCATGGTTATCATTAGACTCTTAATTCCAGATATTTATTGAATTCAAATTCTACCATCTACTATGGCGGGATTTGAACCTGGTCCCCAGAGCAAAATCTGGGTTTCTGGATTAAGAATCCAACGATAATACGACTAGGCCATTGCCTCATGTAGTACTCCCCACTGTGTGCTGAGGTAACAGTTTTGATGGACTCTCAGTTTGGTGATCAGATTGCTGCTATTGCACACTCTCTTACTCAGAATTATTCTGGTGGAGAAAGAGGCCATCATACCATCATACCAGTACTTCTTTTGGGCATCACACCTGCAGCTTTTACAATGTACATGTTGATTTCAGTATCAGGTTGCGGCTAATTGTGCCGTCTGAGTATGTAATAAATTGCTTTGAAACACCGTGACTACTCTTATGTAGGTGACTGGGTGGTATGGTGCCTCAGTGGTTAGCACTGCTGCTTCACAGTGCCAGGGACCTGGGTTCAATTCCATCCTTGGGCAACTGTCTGTGTGGAGTTTGCACATTCTCTGCATGGGGTTCCTCCCACAGTTGCAAAGATGTGCAGGTCAGGTGAATTGGCCATTTTAAATTGCCCATAATGTTAGGTGCATCATTCAGAGGAGAATGGGTCTGGGTGGGTTACTCTTCAAAGGGTTGGTGTGGACTTGCTGAGCCAAAGGGCCTGGTTTCACAGTGTAGGGAATCTAATCTAAAACTGCTGCAAAGCAAGGGCTCACAAACAGTATCAAAGTGAAACTATATTTTCTTTCTGGGTAAGGACACCAGGAGAAACTCTTGTTCTCATTGAGATCCTGTCATGGGATTTTCAAAATCACCAGAACATCTTGTTGGAATGTATGACAATCCCAAAGCCTTAAAATAACTGTCAGAGGTCACATGGCACCTGGCAAAGAACCATTGCCCCCAAGCGCTTGTGATTTCAAATACGTACACATTTGCATAAATGTTGAATTTTTTAGACTATTTTTTAAGGTTAAACTGATGGGGTCAACTATTACATGGATACTACTTTTGAGGAGCTGAAATTCATGCTACAGTCCAAAATACCGTATCATTCAGAGAAGACAAATTTGTGGGTGGCACGGTGGCACAGTGGTTAGCACTGTTGCCTCACAGCACCAGAGACCTAGATTCAATTCCTGCCTCAGGCGACTGACTGTGTGGAGTTTGCACGTTCTCCCCGTGTCTGCGTGGGTTTCCTCCGGGTGCTCCGGTTTCCTCCCACAGTCACAAAGATGTGCAGGTCAGGTGAATTGGCCATGCTAAATTGCCCATAGTGTTAGGTAAAGGGGTAAGTGTAGGGGTATGGGTGGGTTCCGCTACTTGTTGGGCCGAAGGGCCTTTTTCCACATTGTAATGTAATCTAATCTCTGAACAAGTAAAGAAAAGAAACACAACGAACTTACGATTAGCTGAGCTCCGCACAAAGGGAGGTTGTCACCTGACTCTAACCAGCTGAATCGTAAACTTTCAAGCCAAATTGGTGTGAATTGTACATCAAAAATATGATAGCACGAAAAAGAAATTAATTTCCTCATTGTAACAAGGATAATACCTTGACTCACAAATGTTGATCTGTTATCTGTGAAGAACTAGGGTCGACTTTTACATGAGGTATATGGAAAATTCCAGATATTTTTTGGCCAAAAATAGAGGGCCGACTTTAACATGAGATTGACCTTTACTCGAGTATACATGGTAAACATGTTGGACTACAACCTGGTGTCATGTGACTCCTGACTTGATTCCTGATGAAGGGCTTCTGCCCGAAACGTTAATTCTCCTGCTCCTCGGATGCTGCCTGACCTGCTGCGCTTTTCCAGCACCACACTCTTCAACTCTGATCTCCAGCAGCTGCAGTCCTCACTTTCTCCTCCTTGGTCCACCCCAGCCCAAAACCAGCACATCCACATCATGGCTTAAAACAACTGGATTGAGGCAAATATTAACACATTGGTGAATCAAAACTGAAATATGAACAGGGTTGTCACTACAGCAGCAGACTGTCAGTACCATTCAAAATGAATTTGCTTTGTGAAAGAGCCTCTGTCACGGATTCCCTGTGAATAAGCCGTTGGCTCACACGACAGAACTAACTAAGGCCTGTTCATAATTCAGGTTTTGCCTGAACCATCCACGCAGTCAGTACAACCAAGTTGGCGACTGAGTATCCCCTCCCCTGCCTTGAGAAGGTCAGGAGGACGAGAAACATGAGGCAAGATTTCAATGTTTCATACTCTGTCATTTTCTGGTTTGTCATTAGTGATCAAAGTTTTGACAATAGTTGTATTTCAGACATACTTCAGAATCTATGGGGAGTGAGGGCAGCTGCAATCATTAGCAGGGAAGCAATTAGAATCGGCTGCCCTTGTAGAAATCCAAAATTTATCAGTCAGCACCCTGTTATAAAGGAGCTTGATGAAATGAATGTTTTTCGTGCTGTAATGACTTGCTTTGGAAATTGTGAGAGTAGGTGGTGAAATGTTTTGTGATTGATGATCAGGCTGGGCCTTGCCAACAGCTGGTGGCCATGTGCTGTTTGCACCTTCGCTGACACTGGAACACACAGGCGGCATTACTTTTGAAATCCCACGTTGGTGAAGGGCACAGCGAACGAGCTATCATTCCATCCTTCACTCTCATTCCGAAATACTCGAAACTGGAACATGTGCAAAGAAACATGCATGTGGAGCATTTCTATTAAACATTATCCCAGATCAAAGACACCGTTTTTATTTGCAGTCAACACTGGATATCTCAATTTGCATGACTCAGACACCATGATCCAGTGTAGACTTATAAGGAAGATCTCTCAGAATGCAGCATAATTTTAGGATTTCAGCACGTTCCTTGGGTGCATTACAAAATTTGCAAACGCTGTTCCAAGTACAAAACTTAATTCATTCTTAACAGTGCTTTTAATAATGCCAACTTACAACTGCTGAAAGTTCAGAAAGCAATGATTGTCGTTATATAATTTGCAGCTCTGCACACACTTTTTGCACTATTTCATGTAAAGACTGGCACAGGTACCTTCTTCAGGACTTATGCCCGAAACGTCGATTCTCCTGTTCCTTGGATGCTGCCTGACCTGCTGCGCTTTTCCAGCAACACATTTTCAGCTCTGATCTCCAGCATCTGCAGCCCTCACTTTCTCTCACAGGTACCATGAGCCAAAAGACTTACTTCTGTGTGGTATGATTCTTTGCAAGTATCTTGACACTGTTGTGACCCCACCTGATCATAATTATAACAAATCCATTTCCAGGATGAAACCTGGTCTGATAGACTGTAAATTTTATTGTTACAATTTATGATGGTCAGTCATGGAACATATTCACATCAATGCTTCTTTTACCATAAGAATAGAATTTTAAAACAGAGACAAATAAAGCAAAGCTATCCATCTATATACAAGCAAAAATAAAGATTAAAGCTTCTTTCTCAGCAATATATTTTGCTCAACTTGGTCAAGTATTCATTTTTAAATTTCTTACAGAACTGACAACACATGTTCTTTAAGCAACATTTTGCACATTCACAAGAAGTGATTCTCCCCATCTTTCCCTGGGATATGCTGACACAGTGTCATTCACTGAACACAAAAAGAAATCTAAGGGCTGCTGAAACAGCTTAAGATCAGAAGTCTCGCGACACCAGATTATAGTTCAACAGGTAGACTAGGCAGAAGTGGGTACTGCAGATGCTGGAGATAAGAGTCAAGGTTAGAGTGGTGTTGGAAAAGCACAGCGGGTCAAGCAGCATCTGAGGAGCAGGAAAATCGATGTTTTGGGAGGGCTTTTGCCCGAAACGTAGATTTTCTTGCTCCTCGGATGCTGCCTGACCTGCTGTGCTTTACCAGCACCGCTGTAATCTTGACTATATTCCAACAGGTGACTTGTGATGGAGCAGTGCTCCGAAAGCCCATGATTTCAAGTTAACCAGTTGGGTTATAACCTGGTGTCATGTGACTTCTCACCTTGCTCAGCCCCATCCAATAGTGGCACCTCCACATCAAAACAGCTTAAGACCTCTCTTTCCAGCTCTGATGGTCTGAAGACTGCTCATATGTCTCATTGTTTTTGTCTGAATTCAACCTATTTGGCCATCTTCCTTTTCTGTGAGTCAAAGGAACTCAAGTCAACAATAAGCAGCGATTATCTCACTAGCTAGTTTGTCGGGTCATTTTGCTTAAGTCACATGATTACTTGTGGAGGTCATCCTTAACTCACTGTTCCAAATTACTTTCTGACCATTTCTTACAAAAAAAGCAGATCCTCACAGTATTAAAATCCAAAACAATATTTACCTCCACTTTCAAATCCATGCCTCCAAATAATAATAATTATAAACTTTCATAACAAAGCAAGCAGTAATGGAAGTAAATAGCCTCTAAATTTGTTTTTTTCGAAAGTATTGTTTGAGAGAGCAGTGTTGCTTCACGTTATGGCATCGGTTCTTTACTATTCCTCGGAAACACCAGGGCAATGGTGCAAAGTTTAGTTGCAAAACACGATTTTGAAGCAGCAGTTCATATCGCACACAGGGGGCTTCCTGGAGTGAGAAACCAATCCACGGTCTTGTATCCAGCAGCAGGTGTCCCGCCCACTGAGCTGAGCTGATTTACACCACTAGGTCTACTCACAGGAATGAAGGAGTGAGAAAGTGCGTGATCTAGCTTTTGCACATTTTCAAATCCTCCGGAGATTGTATATAGGAACAGAAGCAAGCCAACGAGCCTGTTGAACATTTCAGTACCTTTCATCCAGCCCATCCCCATAACCCTGCGCACCAGTCAGAAATCTGTCAATCTCTACCTCAATCATACTCAAACACTGAGCTCCCACAGTCTTCTGTGGGAGAGAATTCTAAAGGTTCAGAATCTTTTGAGTAAAAAAAACTCCTTATCTTGGACCTAAGTGGCACCTCATTATTTTTAAATCAGGCCCCCGGTTCTAGACTCTCCAACCGAGAAGCATCTCACCTGCATCAACCCTGGCTACCTTTTCAAGTATTTTGTAAGTGTCAATGAGATCATGTCTTATTCTTTGAACTCTCGAGAACACAGGCCCAGTTTGTCCAATCTCTCCTCATAAGACAGTCCCATTATCCCAGGAACACATCTGGTGAACCTTCATTGCACTCCCTCCGTGGCAATAATATCTTTCCTGAGATAAGGAGATCAAAACTGCACACAGCATTCCAGATACAGTTAGCCAAGGTCCCATCCGGTTGAAATTTTCACTGTCAGACTCCTTGTGTCTCACTCCTGCAACACCACAGTGGGAAATTTCTCCAGAATGATTTTATACAAAAGCAGTGTCACTCACTGGGAGCACACTCACCTCTGAATCTGAAGATTTAGGTCTCATCCCAGGATTTGGGCTGAAAAACCTGCACTTCAGCACAGCTGAAAAATCTACACGCCAGTGCAGTATTGAGAGAGATCTACATTGTTGCAGGCACCATTTTTCAGATGACATTAGTGAGGCCCCTCCTGCTCCTCTGCAAAGAATTCCTTTTCACTATTTTGAAGAAGAAGAGTAAGGCAAATATCTCCAGATTTCTCGTCAATATTTTGTCCCTTGGTCAGCATCACAATAAACAGATTGTTCTGTCTTTCTAAAGAATTCATTTTCAGGATATGGGCATCGCTGGCTATTTTAACATTTATTGCCTATCCCTAATTCCCCAGAGGCCAGTTGAAGAGTCAACCATATTAACTGTGGGTCTGGAGTCACATGTAGGCCAGACCAGATAAGGATGTCATGGGTGAGTGGGGGAGGGGATGAAGGTGATAGGTCAGGAGGAGAGGGTGGAGTGGATAGGTGGAAAAGGAGATAGGCAGGTAAGACAAGTCCGGACAAGTTCAGTATTACAGCGGTGGAAAGGACGATGGATGAGGACTTGCCATCTGAGGTAGTTTGGGCTGAGGTTAGGAATAGGAAAGGTGAGGTCACCCTGTTGGGAGTCTTTTACAGGCCTCCAAATAGTCCTAG
>NC_057747.1:22690619-22716683 GCF_004010195.1 Chiloscyllium plagiosum | reverse complement strand
AGAACGCCTCATCTTCCGCCTCGGGACACTTCAACCCCAGGGCATCAATGTGGACTTCAACAGTTTCCTCATTTCCCCTTCCCCCACCTCACCCTAGTTCTAAATTTCCAGCTCAGCACTGTCCCCATGACTTGTCCGGACTTGTCCTACCTGCCTATCTCCTTTTCCACCTATCCACTCCACCCTCTCCTCCCTGACCTATCACCTTCATTCCCTCCCCCACTCACCCATTGTACTCTGTGCTACTTTCTCCCCACCCCCACCCTCCTCTAGCTTATCTCTCCACGCTTCAGGCTCACTGCCATTATTCCTGATGAAGGGTCTTTGCCCAAAACGTCGATTTCGAAGCTCCTTGGATGCTGCCTGAACTGCTGTGCTCTTCCAGCACCACTAATCCAGAAGCTGGTTTCCAGCATCTGCAGTCATTGTTTTTACCCACATAAGGATGGCAGTTTCCTTCCCTAAAGGTGAACCAGACGCATCTTTCCAACAACCATTTCATGGTCACCATTGGACTCCTAATTCCAAATTTCTATTGAATTCAAATTCCACCAACTGCCATAATCGGATTCAAACCCAGATTGGCAGGACATTTCCTGGTCTCTGGATTAATTGTCTTTTGATAATACCACTAGGCCATCACCTCTGGTTATTAACACATTGTTTGCGGCAGTTTTTATGTATTCTGAAAGTAACTTCAAAACTACTTTATTGGCTGTTGAGTGCATTGCGACATCTGGTGGTTCTGCAAGGTGCTATATAAATGCAAGTTTATTTGTTTGGAATTTAAATCAGAAGCAGCTTGGCTCACCTGCATGCAACGTCTGTTTTCATAGCATCTGCTTGAAAGATATTTGTTGCTCAGTTCAGTGGAGTTCAGTGACTGCGAGATATACAATGTATGTCATTGAACCAGCACATTCCTTGCTGGAGAATGATCAACCTTTATCAATTCCTGTAACACTGAGGAGCTCAACACCTTGTGGTTCTGTGGGACTGTGGCTGAGAGAACACAGTGAACTCTGGAAGTGTTTTCATTCATTATATCTAAGGCTGACATGAAGATCTATTCATTTGAATGGATTTATAGTGCAGAATAACACTAAAGCTCAAACCAGACCTGCTACACTGCTTCCCAGCTTTGGCTATCTGGCTATAAACAATAAAAGCAATCTATGTATCATGCCAAAATAAATGCTGAATATGCAATGTTCAAGTGACTTAGAGAATTGAATCCCTTTCCTGGTTCATTTGTCCCTGCCCTGTCCTCTCCCATTATTGTGAAGACAATTGATCTGGACTCCATGAACAATGCCACAGGGGATCAATAAATACGTTTGCAGGAAAAGGCCCTCTAAATTTTCCCTCTTCCTTGGTGATGTACAATCTGCATGAACATTTTAATTCTCCGAGGGAAATGTGAGGCAATGAGAGGTAAAACTTTCACTTAATACTCTTTGCCTTGTCTCGTTTCGCAATGAAAGAGTTGGAAACTCCACTTCTGAATGAGCAAACCTACAATTTTCCTCTATGATTGAAGGGAAGTAGTACCAAAATGGGACCAGTAATCCAGAACTCTAGGTCAATATTCTGGGGAACATGGCTTTGAGTCACATGGCAGATAGCGGAAAATAAATTCAACAAAAAAAATCTGGAATTAAAAGTCAGCCTGATGATGATTGTTGTAAAATTCATCCAATTCATTAATATCCATTTGGGAAGGAGATCTGCCATAGGATCTCTACAGCGTTGAAGCCGGCCATTTGCCCTGTTGAGTCCACATTGACCCTCTGATAGGCATACTACCCAGACCCCAATCCACACCATCCCCTTAACCCCACATTTCCCATGGCTAATCCACATAGCCTGCACATTATGTGCAATCTAGGATGACCAATCCACCTAACCTGCACATCTTTGGATTGTGGGAGGAAACTGGACCACCCAGAGGAAACCCAAGCAGACATGTGGAAAATGTGCAAACTCTACGCAGACAGGTGCCTGAAGCTGGAATCGATCCTGGGTCCCTGGTGCTGTGAGGCAGCAATGCTAACCACTGAGCCACCGTGCCATTCTGATCTGATCTTGCCTGCATGTGACTCTAAGCCCACAGCAACACTATTAACACTTAACTGCCCTCTGAAATGTTCTAACAAGTCTCTCAGTTGTATCAAACCGCGATAAAGCTTAAAAAAATGAAATTGGAAAGCCCATCTGACATTGACCTAAACACTGAAAACAACAAAGACAAACACAGTCCTGTGAAACACTGACCAATGTCTGGGGGCTTGTGTCAAAACTGGGAGACCTGACCCACAGACTAGACAAGCAACATAGTTATACTCACAGAATCATACCTTATGCATAATGTCCCAAACACCGTCACCACTATCTTATCTCTCTAACTATATAGATTTACCAAAGGTGACTGCACAATGGTATGTAACAGAGAAGGAGTTGACTTGTGACCCATGACGTCTCGTGGCATGAGGCCAACCTTCATTTTGCCGTCTGCGGTCATGGACAATATAAATGTCAGCTCTGGCTTCCCTTGATTTGCAACAGACCCAATGTAAGGAAACAAGAAATGCTGGAAATCACAGTGGGTCAGGTAGCATCGATGGAGAGAGAACTCACATGCACACTTAGAACATAGAACATAGAAAAATACAGCCCACGATGTTGTGCCAAAATTTAATCCTAATGTAAAATATAGTAACTTAACCTACACACCCCTCAACTCACTGCTATCCATGTGCATGTCCAGCAGTTGCATAATGTCCCCAATGACTCTGCTTCCACCACCACCGCTGGCAACACATTCCATGCATTCACAACTCTCTGCGTAAAGAACCTACCTCTGACGTCTCCTTTACACCCTCCTCCTAATATCTTCATACTATGACTCCTCGTACCAATCAAACCTGCCCTGGGGAAAAGTCTCTGGCTATTGACTCTATCCATTCCTCTCATTATCTTGTATACCTCGGTCTCCTCTCTTCCTCCTTTCCAGAGAGAAAAGTCGGAGCTTATTCAACCTTTCTTCATAAGGCAAGCCCACCAGTCCAGGCAGCATCCTGGTAAACCTTCTTTGCACCCTCTCCAAAGCCTCTGTATCTTTCCTATAGTAGGCTGACCAGAACTGGACATAGTATTCCAAGTGTGCTCTCACCAGGGACTTGCAGCAAAATCTTTCGGCTCTTAAACTCGATACTCCTGTTAATGAAAGCCAAAACACCATATGCTTTCTTAACAACCCTATCCACTTGGGTGGCAACCTTGAGGGATCTATGTACTTGCACACTCAGATCGCTCTGTTCCTCCACACTGCCAAGAATCCTGTCTTTAATCCTATATTCAACATTTGCATTCGACCTTCCAAAATGCATCACTTCGCATTTATCCAGTTTGACCTCCATCTGCCATTTCTCAGCCCAGCTCTGCATCCTGTCTATGTCACACTGCAGCCTGCAGTAGCCCTCTATACTATCGATGACACCTCCAACCTTTGTGTCATCTGCAAATTTACTTACCCACGCCTCAGCATCCTCATCCAAGTCATTTATAAAAACTACAAAGAGCAGAGGCCCGAGAACAGAGCCCAGCGGGACACCACTCAACACTTGTCTGTCCTCGGCATGCTGCAGTGTTCCAGTGAATAACAGTGCAAACTGGAGGAACAAAAATATCTCTTCTTCAGACTAGGAACTTTACAGCCTTCTGGACTCAATATTGAGTTCAACAGCTTCAGATTGTGAACCCAATCCCATTCCTTCCCTTTTAGCTTTACTTGTTACATTCTCTGTCCCCACGTTCCCTCCCTTCCTCCCCATCCCAGTGAGAATCTCTGCTCTTCCCAGTCTGGCAGCTGGACACACCATTGTTCTGTAATTCTCACATTCCATTCTCACAATCTGAACTATCAACGGTCTTTCTCCCCCAGCACTCCAATCTCTCCCCCCCACCCTGCCCATTGCATAAAAACTTCACCTCAGCTTTGATGAAGAGTCATCTAGACTTGAAACATGAGCTTGCTGTCTAGCCATAGATGCTGTCTGAAGTGCTGTGATCTCGCTTAGAGGCAAAAAAAAAACTGCAGATGCTGGAATCCAAAGTTGACAAGGAGGAGGCTGGCAGAACACAGCAAACCAGGCAGCATCAGGAGGTGCAGAAGTTGACATTTCGGGTGTAACCCTTCTTTAGCCTCCTGCCTGTCTGCTGCGATCTCCAGCATTTTGTAGTTTTCAGGACAGATTCCAGCATCTGCAGTCATGCAGCTCCTACATTGTGATTAACAGACCCAATGTAAGTATGCTTAGTAATGATATGTGACACAGAAAAATGTCCAAAATATTTTCCTTATAGTTCACTTGAGGAAAAAGTAAGTGAGCATTAATATCCCATTCGTAAATCTGGCATTTGCAGGAGAGTTAAACTAATGTTGGGGAAGCAATTAACAGAATACATTATATTCTGGCCATGGATTCTCTTGTTAATCAACTGCTAATTATTTCTCAATAAGCTTGTAGTATTGACGTCATGATCATTAATCCTAAAGTGTGAATTTCTCCACATGACAATGACATGGAGTACATTGGCACTCGGCCCAGAATTAGACAAAGATGACGTTTATAAATTTAAAACTGAGCATTATTTTAAAGGAGAAAGTGATTTTAAATGCAATAATTGAACCGCGGATTCATACGAAAATTAGATGTGCATCATTTTGTCTGGTACATGCCTTCTCCTAATCCTTGGAGTATATTGCTTCCATGTATCTCGCACACTATTATGGAAGAACCTACAAAATTGCTTTGCTAAAGTTGCAATTTAGCAGCATTTCTGTTTATTTCTAATTACCCTTCAGGAATTAATCAACTTCATGGGCTATTTTGTTTAAAACAGTGAAACACATTGTGGTTATGAAGCAGAATTTGCAGAAAACCAGTTGATTTTTGAACGAGCAACTTGCAAACACAAAGCAGACTAATGGCCAGGCAGAGTCGCAACAGTGTATACTGGTAGCACATGGAGCCCTTAGGGACAAACTCTCTTAAAGGCAAAGTATACATGCACAGTAGTCACTACAGACTAGAGAATCATGTGGATAGTTAGGGAGCTGATGGAAGTTTGTTTGTCTGTATTTGATGTTATATCAATGAGGTTGCCCATATCAGTTCTAAAGCACTGGCTCACTAGTCAATGAGTGGTTTTAGCTCTGGATGAGAATCTGGCTATATGCCCCAGGAGGACCATTCTGAGACCTGGCAGGTTTTAACTGTCAAATCCCATGCGATTACTACTGCTTGATCTTTCATGAACAGTGTCAGTTGGTCAGCAGATAAGACTGAGATTGAGTGATCAGCATCAAGGTAAGTCTGGAGAGGGAGTCTGGGGCAGCAAAGGCTTAGACTTTAGTTGAATTGCGCAAAGGAACCAGAAGATCACACTAAACAAGGTTTCCTTGATTTACTAATTGGAACTCACTAGCCCAACAGCTTCACCTAAGCCAAGGTGGGGATGGGGATTAGATTAGATTCCCTACAGTGTGGAAACAAGCCCTTCGGCCCAACAAGTCCACACCGACCCTCCGAAGAGTAACCCACCCAGACCCATTTCCCCCTGACTAATGCATCTGACACTACATGCAATTTAGCATGGCCAATTTGCCTGACCTGCACATCTTTGGACTGTGGGAGGAAACCGGAGCACCCAGAGGAAACCCATACAGACATGGGGAGAACGCGCGAACTCCACACAGATAGTCGCCTGAGGCTGGAATTGAACCCGGGTCCCTGGTGCTGTGAGGCAACAGGGAGAGGCATAACATTTGCTGCACCCTTGAGCAGGTTATAATTCTATAAGGGTCACATGTGCTTTTGTGGAGACCCACTGTTGGTGATGGTGCTCCCTTGAATGTTGATTTCATGACATTTCATTTATTATTATCACATGTACTGAGATACAGTGAAAAGTATTGTTTTGTGTGCTATCCAGGCAAATCATACCTTTCATAAATACATCAGGATAATAGAACAGAGCAGAATATAATGTTACAGCTACAGAGAAGGTGCAGAGAAAGATATATAAGAGGTCCGTTCATAAGTCTGATACCAGCGGGAGAGAAGCTGTTCTTGAATCTGTTTGTACATGTTTTCAAACTTTTGTATCTTCTTGATGGAAGAGGGTGGAAGAGAGAATAACTGGGGTGGGAGGGGGTCTTTGATTATGTTTACTGCTTTCCCAAGGCAGCAGTAAGTGTGGATGGAACCAATGGATGGAAGGCTGGTTTCCATGTCGGACTGGGCTGTGTTCACAACTCTCTGTAATTTCTTGTGGTTTTAGGCAGAGCCCCATTCAGGATGAAGGAATAGGAGTTTGCAAGTCAGAATGATGTGCTGCACTGAACAAAATTTCAGAGTCGGTACTAAAGCAATACTAAAAATGTCTGAAGAGTATTTTCAGGGTTTGTTTGATCTTGAAGTTATACTTAGTGGATGTGGTACCCACACCTTCACTAGAAAATAACTTAGGGGAGTGATGGAGTTTTGGTTACACTGACAGTCTTAGTTATAACAACCTTTTTAACACCTTGGATTACCACTATAGCTCCTTATTTCCACACATCATTGACATTTTCAGGACTTTCTTTGAGTGATTCATTTCTTCAAGCTTGTTTTTTTTACATTGAGCTTATTAGATTACATTACAGTGTGGAAACAGTCCACACCGACCCGCCAAAGTGCAACCCACCCATACCCCTACCCCTACATTTACCCCTTACCTAACTCTACGGGCAATTTAGCATGGCCAATTCACCTGACCTGCACATCTTTGGACTGTGGGAGGAAACCGGAGCACCCGGAGGAAACCCACGCAAACATGGGGAGAACGTGCAAACTCCACACAGTCGCCTGAAGCGGGAATTGAACCCGGGTCTCTGGCGCTGTGAGGCAGCAGTGCTAACCACTGTGCCACCGTGCCGCCCAGATTATATTGGAAATTAATCTCAGGTCACCAATATCTCATATCTTGTTTTAGAACTGAATGCCTTGATCTATAGAATTTATCTATTTAAGTGATGGAAGACTAGGATCCTCCAGGCAAAAGTGAGGACTGCAGATGCTGGAAACCAGAGTTTAGAGCAGAGTGGCGCTGGAAAAGCACAGCAGGTCAGGCAGCATCCGAGGAGCAGGAAAATCGACGTTTCGGGCATTAACCCAGAGGAAACCCATACAGACATGGGGAGAACGCGCGAACTCCACATAGATAGTCGCCTGAGGCTGGAATTGAACCCGGTAGCAAAGAGTTACAATAGGTGAATGGGGTGGGGATGGAGGAGATAGGTCAGAGATGAGGGTGGGTGGATCCTCCAATGAAGGTTCTTTTCATTCTATATTTTCCCCTGTTGGTCCTTACTCACTCCAATCATTCCCTATGATATGGTCTTTGCAACAACAATATTTAAATCTGCTGCCTATTTATGTTCAAATAATGTATCTTCCATATTTTTATGAGCTCAATATGAGTGTTTCGTCACAGTCCATTGTTCACTCTTATTATATAAGCCAAATTCCATAATTTTTCCTGAGGCATTGCATTATTCTATTCCATTCACATTTAATATTCTATTTATTTCTTTATTAGAATGGAAAACTGGTGATTTTTCGGGACAATTTGCATTTGTGTTTGTTACAGGATCTGTTCATCATAACGCAAGAGTAATTTAGTGATTGAGTTTATAAGACATAAACATAGGAGCAGAAATTAGGCCATTCAGCCCTTTGAGTCTGCTCCGCCATTCAGACATGACTAATAGGTTTTTCAATCCCATTTTCACACTTTCTCCCCATAAACTTTAATCCCCTTGGAGAAAGTGAGGACTGCAGATGCTGGAGATCAGAATCGAGAGTGTAATGCTGGAAAAGCACAACAGGTCAGGCAGCATCGAGGAGCAGGTGAATTGAGGTTTCGGACATAAGCCCTTCACCAGGAAAGCCCTTTGACCCCTTGGCAATCAAGAACATATCTATCTCTTGTCTTAAATACGCTCAATGACCTGACCTCCTCAGACTTCTGTGACAATGAATTTCACAGATTCACCACTCTCTGGCTGAAGAAGTTTCTCCTTATCTCCATTCTGAAGAGTCTTCCCTTTACTCTAAGGCTGTGCTTTGGGCCCTCACATCCCCGCCAATGGAAATATCTTCTCAAAATGCACTCTGTCCAAGCCATTCAGTATTCTGTAAGTTGTAATCAGATCCCCCCCATCCTCCTAAACTCCATTGGGTATGGTACCAGAGTCCTCAAACATTCCTCATATGTTAAGCCTTTATGAAAGCTCTTTCTCCATGGCACAGCCCCCTACCTGAGATGAGTTTGATGAACCACTTCTTAATTATGTGTGGCTGTAAGGCTTTGCACCCACTGAGTGTACACTGGGAGTTTGAACCAGCCAATTTGATTTCACTTTGGACTATTAACACTCATTGAACAGGTGGTAGCCCATTCCATCCATCTGGGATGAATTCAAATTAGCATCTAAGTAGAGGAAGGAGAGTATTTGAAGACATTGCACTTACTAATCACCCATTGGAGGGGACACTTATAATTCCTCAAACTGGCCTCGATCTTGGTGCTAAAGATCATTGTCACGATTAAAACACATAACAGCCAGCGGACTTGAGCAAAATGGGGACGGCCAGTGGACCTGGAGTGAAGATGGCTACTAGTTGGGAACTGGTGGAGCCTGGTCAGACCACATGGAAACCCTTATAGAAAAAGTGTTATGTCTATCTTTTTAGCTTTATTTCTTATTTTCATAACTTATTCTTGTATGATGTAAATTTTCATGTAGTGTAACTTATGTTTTTCATTATTTTCTCTATTTTTTGTACGTAAGGTTGTACCTGGGTACTTTGTACCTCAGATGGCGCTGTGTGTTGGCGACATTGTACACATCTCACTGGATTCCTGTTGGTTTGTAACTTGAGTACACATGACAATAAGCCTAATTCTGAAAAACCCAGTGGTCCCTCTGACTAAAGGAGGTTTCATCCTGTTCTGTTTAACAATGGATTCGAGTCTAGTTTCAGAGGTCAACTGGCAGCATAGGGCCCCCTCTCAATCTCCCAAATCTTCTACCCTGCATCACTGCTAATTTTTAAAAAATTCTTTTGTCAGGGTGGAAAAATTGTTCTTGTATATTGTCTCAACAACCTCAGCATTCTGAAATTATTTCTCATCTGGACTGTTTTATTGGTGAGTCAAACCTTTTCCACGAACAGAACAGCATACCTGTGAGTCGTTTTGATGTCAGAAATGGATTTCAGAGGGATACTGTTCAAGGACAGGTGACACCCAGTTATCTGCTATGGATTTTTACAAATGTGAATCTATTTTCATATAGTCAAGTCATTACAGTTGTTAAAATGTCAGTGAAAGGAGTTTATTGTGAATGTACTAACGAGACCGTTATTCATATTGTGCAGTGAGAATTAAATACCAGAGGTCAATGTGCACTCTTGCCAATTAACTGAATTTAGGAGGGAAGGGAAATGGATTTAGAATTAACATGAGGGGTTCCCTAAAGCCTCTTCAAGGTCTCAAAACATACTGCTCTGGATGTTGACTACTTGGAGCCAAAAAGAGTGATCTGTGAGCATTAATTGTTCAAAACAGTGACATGTTTATTTGTGACAAGCAACAACAGGTGCAGAAGGGTTCTGA
The DNA here is from genome assembly GCF_004010195.1 of Chiloscyllium plagiosum. NCBI lineage: Eukaryota > Metazoa > Chordata > Chondrichthyes > Orectolobiformes > Hemiscylliidae > Chiloscyllium > Chiloscyllium plagiosum. Next base: position 22,706,954 of record NC_057747.1, on the reverse strand, counting down.
GAAGGGGGGGAAAACCCAGGGAAGAAGGGAAGCAGAGAGAAAGAAAGAAACAAAGTACATGGGAAAAGAGGACAAAAAATTGAGGAAGAAATAAATTGGCTTCCATCATTCCAAAGTCTAAACATTTAAAATTCTCAAATTTGCAATTGGACCAAAGTTGGAACTTTGCCTTCTCCACCTCTCATTCCCTCTTCCCCAGTTGAAGTTTCAGTTTGTCTGACTTCAGCCTCAAGGAGATTTTTTCCTTTGGCCACCTGGGACTGAAGTTGCATTGTGTCAGCTATGACTCATTGAGCAGAACTCTTATCTCCAAGTGAAGAGCTTGTGGATTCAAGTCTCATTCTGGTGCAGTATAGTGGAAGTGCTATATTTTGGAACAGACACACCCTGGTCTTCTGTAAGATTGTAAAAGATCTCATGCCATTATTTGAAGAAGAGTGTGGGAATTCTGCCAGTGTCCAGGGCAGTATTAATCCAATGGACAAAGAACATGATGTGGGATTTCATTTTGTTGCTTTTTATGTGAGATTGCTGTGCACATATTGATCATTCTTCTTCCTTCTTTGTTTTGGTCCTGCTTTTGTCTATTGTCTCTCTTAATTCCTACGCCTGTTCCTCCTTTAAGAAGTTCCATAATAGCAGAAGTTTGAGGGCCCTCTTGTGGTGCAGTGGTAGAGTGTCTATCCTTGGACCAGGAGGCCTTGGTTCAAGTCCGACTTGCTCCAGAGGTGTGTAATTACATCTCTGAACAGATTGGTTAGAAAAATAGGTTAAAGGAAGAAGCCAAAGTCTTGGGGGCTCTCTTGTAGCACAGTGGTAGCATTCTTGCTCCTGAACCAAGAGACCTTGGTTCAAGTCTCACTTGCTCCAGAGGTGTGTAATTGCCTCTCTGAACAGATTAATCAGAAAAATAGGTTAATAAAAGCAAAACAGAAGTTTGTACAAGACATAGGTCCCCTCTCTTTGGCTTGGTGTCCATATTTTGTACAAGACATAGGTCCCCTCTCTTTGGCTTGGTGTCCATATTTTTTACAAGACGTAGGTCCCCTCTATTTGGCTTGGTGTCCATATTTTGCCTTACAACAGCAATTTGCATTCATATATTTGCAGTCTTTAATGTCATTTGATGCTCCTGCGTCTTGGAATGTTTTCTGTGTTAAAGGTGTTACAGAGAGGCAAACTAATGTCTTAGAAAGTATATGGCAAGCAATTATTTACATTTTCTTGACTGGTTAGGGAAGTATCAGTAATTTGGACTTGTGCAACACTATGGAATTGTAGGATTTAATTCTGAAGGCATGACATTAAGCTGAGGCTCTATCAGTCTGCTACAGTGGGTAATGATCCCATATAAGTAATGGATGGGAGACAGAGGGCCCTGGTCAACCATTCACCTTCACTCAATGTTGTCAGAAATAGTAAGGCTACATCTGGAGTACTCTATACACTTTTGGTCTCCTTGCTTGAGAAAGGATATAATTGTATTAGAAGCAGTTTGGTGAAGATTCACTGGACTGATACCTGGGTGGATACATTTCTTTCAGAGGGCCATTGGTTTGTGGAATGCACTTTCACAACAAGCAGTGAAGACTCTGTCATTGAATATAGTCAAGGCTGAGTTAGATTATTGACTAACAAGGGAGTTAAACAGTGTCCAGGATGGACAGGAAAGTCAAGGCCTCAATCAGGTCAACCGTGATCTGACCAAATGGTGAAGCAAGCTCCATGGGAACCAAAAGTTCACAGGCTGTGTTGAAATGTAAAGGAACAATGGAGTTAAAGCTAACTAGAATTTATGAAGAGGTGTCAAAATCCCAGTTTTGCCAACATGTCTGTTAGAAGTAAGGACATTATTACATTTAAATTAATAAAACAGGTTTGTATTTATGTCGCGCTAATCTCTTCTGTGGGATACAGCTCAAATGAGTTGTTGTTGTGAAAATTTGCAGTCATTTTGTGTCAGTAACGTCACTCAGACAGAGAAGAGTGCTGGCCAGGGCATATTCAGATCTCCCCACTCTTCAGTAGTTTGATCCTGGATAAGAAATGACAGGAGGCTAAATAAATTGGGCCTATACTCTCCAGAGTTTGGAAGAATGAGATGCGATCTTGTTGAAGCATTGAATATTCTGAAGGAACTTGACAGAATGGGCACTGAGCAATTGGTTCTCCCCCACTGGGGAATCTAGAATATGAGGGGAGAGTGTCAGGGTAAGGGGTCATTCATTTCAAATTGAGATGGGGAATCTTTGGAATTATTTACCCAGAGAGCCGTGAATGCTCATTGATTGAATATATTCAAGACTGAGATCAGTAGATTATTAATCTCCTAGATAATTAAAGGAAATGAGGGGGAATCTGAGCTAGAACTTCAGCCATAGTTATATTGAATGGCGGAGTAGACTTAAGAGGGTGAATGGTCCTATTCTTGTTCCGAGTTTTCCTGTTCTTCTTTGAATGGAGAGAGATGTAGGCTGTAGTTTGACAACTCATCCAAGTGCTAGAAAGTGGGACTAGAGTAGTTTTCTTGTCAGTGCAGACTTAATGAGCCAAAGGCTTCTTCTGTATTGTATGATATTATGGTGTAGTGCTGGAAAAGCACAGCAGGTCAGGCAACATACGAGGAGCAGGTGAATCGACTTTTTGAGCATAAGCCCTCCATCAGGAATCAGGATGAATGGCTTATGCTTGAAACATTGATACTCATGCTCCTCGGATGCTGCCTGACCTGCTGTGCTTTTCCAGCACCACACTCTGATCTCCAGCATCGGCAGTCCTAACTTTCTCTTGTATGATGCTATGACAGTACATCTGTTGACACCAAACTTTCAGCACCAAACTGGAGACTCAGATCAGATTACGTAAAGTAGCAGCTTTGAAGTCCTCACTATTGTTTCTAATACTCCTGATTCAGTAATTTCAGTAAAAAAACAATTCTGTCTTCTGACAATGTGGAGACCACCATCCATTGCACACCACAGTTCAGAGTTTCACATTGCGGCATGAGTTAATCATGGACTCCGTTGCACTGAAAGAAAAAGATATGCCCTTTCCCTATTTATCTCTTCCCAACTTATAAACAGAGGCAATATTTTCAACAGTTCCCATGTTCTAAAATATAATGGGGTGGCAGATTGAGATTTGCTGCTTTAAATTGCTGATTCCAATTGTCAGAAAGCGATGATGTAATGATTGATAACCTGTCCCTGGTGCTTTTCCTATCTCTACACAGGACGTTTTAACTGGGGCATTGAATGTGTCTGAGATTCATTGAACATTGTGCTGTCTCAGTGTTACTTATAAAGAAGTGCACATCCGATGGCACACTTGGAAAAAAATTCATTACTTTTTTCCACTAGATTACTGAATCCACAAGGGTACAATAAATTCACTGAGACTCCGGCTCATGCTGAACATTTTCAAACCCAGGTTCCGGATGTGAATGGAGAGTTTGCTATCAACAATCTGCCGCCCAGTTAACTATTGAAGTGAAGTGTCTGGAGATCAGTTTGAACAGAAAATCTATACCAATATCCTAATGTAACTGGTCCTCTTGTCATATTGGTCAAATTTAAATAGAAAAGACTCTATTTCTGCATTGACTTAAAACCTCTGAAAGTATGAAGTTTTTAGAGAGGGAGTTCCAGAGCTGAAGGGTCAAGGAGCTGAGGGCAGAGATAATGCTGGAAAAAAAACAAAATCTTGGATGCACATCACTCAGAATTGGAAGAATGCAGAGATTTCTGAGGTTCTTAGAGCTGGAAGAGATTACAGAGCTAGGCAGGAATTAGGACATGGATGTTAAAAAAAATGAAAGAAACGCGGATAATGTAAGTCAGAATCAAAAACAGAAATTGCCGGAAAAGCTCATCAAGTCTGGCAGCATCTGAGTTAACAATTCAGGTCCAGTGACCCTTCCTCAGAACTGATGAAAACTAGGAAGATGTTTTTTTTAATGCAGAAGGCAGTGCGGATGGAGGGGGTAGGAGTACACGATAGCTGGAGACAGAGCCCAAAGAGAGAGAAGAACAATTGGACAGCCAAAAGAGTGGATAATTCTGGGGTGTAGGTTTGCTCGCTGAGCTGGAAGGTTCATTTTCAGACATTTCGTCACCATACTAGGTAACACCTTCAGTGAGCCTCCGGATGAAGGCTTCGTCCGAATGCTCATTGAAGATGTTACCTAGTATGGTGAGAAAATGTCTGAAAGTGAACCTTCTAGCTTAGCGAGCAAACCTACATCCATGAACCTCAACCTGAGCTACAAATCTTCTCAAAACTCACTGAGAGTGGACAATGATCTGGTAGGGAGGCTGAATAGCTATCAATGGGGACCGTTAGAGGCTAGCAATGGGTTGTGTGTAATTGCAGATGATGTGATACCAAGGCCTGGTGTTTGGGGGTGGGTGTATGTAAGGTCATGGGACAGTTCAAGCCCTAAAATTGTTAAACTTGATATTGAGTCCAGAAGGCTGTAGAGCTCCCGAGCAGAAAATGAGGTGTGCTCTTCCAGCTTCACTAGAACGCTACAGCAAGTCTGAGACAAAGTTGAACACAATGTTGAGATTTGAAACCAAGTGATAAACAATTGAAATCCAGACAAGTGTTCAAGTGATATTTATTGAATGAGGGGTTCTAATATTTTCAACCCCAATGACTCTCTTGCGAACCTGACCTGCTTCATCAGTTTGCGGACAAGTTCTTCATATTTGTATTCTTCCAAGTGTTCAGTATTAGAGGAATTACAAATCATAAATGGAAAATGACACTCCTGTTGTGTGTTGAATAGCTCCTGGTACGATTCCCCAATTTGTTACAGTTTCACATAAACCACCAAACATCAGAGAGATGAACCGTCTCCTGTTGGTTACTCACCTACCCCATTGGCTGGTCACTACAAGGCTAATTTTACAAGGATCCTTTCCTGGAGATTGGGGCTTTCCCACAATCGGGCAGGCTGTGGCTGGGCCTGCAAAACCTTCCGACACCTTGTGATACTGTGACCAGTGGAAATGCTGCCTGATGTCGGCCTGAGTTTTGCCATGCCCCCGCCTTCAGAATTTCGTTGGCCAGCCTCAGCATTTCCTTCCACAACTCAGCAGCACCACCATCTATCAAGCCTTCAGAAAACGAACAGGAAATGACATCACCACAAACCCCAGGAACCACATCCAGTACAAACATATAAATAGAAAGCAGGAGACAACAGCTTCGCTTCACTTGGAGGTCGCCACTGCAGGAAAGGATCCTTGTAAAATTAGCCTTGTAGTGACCAGCCAATGGGGTAGGTGAGTAACCAACAGGAGACGGTTCATCTCTCTGATGTTTGGTGGTTTATGTGAAACTGTAACAAATTGGGGAATCGTACCAGGAGCTATTCAACACACAACAGGAGTGTCATTTTCCATTTATGATTTGTAATTCCTCTAATACTGAACACTTGGAAGAATACAAATATGAAGAACTTGTGCACAAACTGATGAAGCAGGTCAGGTTCGCAAGAGAGTCATTGGGGTTGAAAATATTAGAACCCCTCATTCAATAAATATCACTTGAACACTTGTCTGGATTTCAATTGTTTATCACTTGGTTTCAAATCTCAACATTGTGTTCAACTTTGTCTCAGACTTGCTGTAGCGTTCTAGCGAGGTAATGAAACATCTGGATATCAAACATACAGTTCAGCAAGCAAACCTACACCCTAGTAGTGTCCACTCCTCATTTGCAAATCTGTGAGAGCCTCCATATTTTCTCATTAGCATTTCATTTTTAATGCAGTCGCATTCAGGAACTGCTCCTGTCTCTGCCTCAGCATAATCAGTCTGAGGGGTTGTGCTTTTAACAGCATGATGGGCTGCTCTACTTATTACCTCCTTGACTCCCATAACATGTTTCAGATAACCAGACAAAGGGTTTTCTCCCTGAAGTGCTGCCTCAGCCTCCACTGGCTGAGCCTGTCTCTCCATGGTCCATGTGAAGGAAAACACCAGAATCTGTTCTCTCTGTGCTTCCTGGAGATCACTGAGGATGCTGTTAACCCTAGTTATGCCAGGACATCGCCGAGGAACAGTTCATTCCAGTTTCCAGGTAACCTGGGAGATAACTGTCATGGTCACTGGTCCTGACAGAAGGTCACACTCGACATTCGCCTGATAAAGAGCAATGGACATGTACCTTCCTTCAAATCCCAATTCCCAGTACTTTAGAGTTTCCTACACTCTCTGATGCGAAGATCATGCATTTTTGCAGATGTAGTGTTGGCAGGTCCTGGCACTCTCAGTATCACTACATACTTGCTCACTTAATCCTGGGGAAATATGGTATACTTCCTTTAGATACGCACTCCCAATAACCCTCCTTGATGTTGTTGTCTTTATATTCAATGCACTTGTAATGACTGAGGGCTCCAATTTAGAGTTTTAGAGTCATAGAGCTGCACAGCATTGAAATAGACCCTTTGGTCTAAATTGTCCATGCCAACCAGATATCCTAAATTAATCTAGTCCCATTTGCCAACGCTCGGCCCATATCCCTCTAAACCCTTCTTGTTCATGTACCCATCCAGATGCTTTTTAAATGTTGTACCAGCCTCCACCACTTCCTCTGGCAGCTCATTCCATACACACACAACCCTCTGCGTGAAAAAGTTGCCCTTAGGTCTCTTAAATCTTTCCCCTCTCACCCTAAACCTATGCCCTCTAATTTTGGACTCTTCTAACCTCTGAACTCTATTCATGTTGAAATTTATCTTCTATATTATCAATCCTTCATATAATGTTACATAAAATCTCTTTTGAACTTTCATAGTCCTTGGTTTGGGTAAATTTCACAGAACTGTGACAGTGCAAATGGAGCCCATCATGTTTTCACCAGCTGTCTCGGTATGCATAATGACTTTGAGAGTCCCTCCTCATTATTTTAAACTCCAGTGAATGTAGTTCTAACTGGTCCAGTCTCTTTGTATATCTCAACCCCAGCACCCCAGGAATCAGTTTGGTAAACCTTCATTGCACTCGCTCCATAGCCAGAACATTGTTCCTCAGATAAGGCGACCAGAACTGCCACCACACTCCAGATGTGGAGTCACTAAGGCCATATACAATTGCAGCAAGACATTCCTGCTCCTGTACTCCAATCGTTTCGCTATGAAGACCAACATATCATTTGCATTCTTTACATCCTTACTGTCAGTGTCCGGTGTACACGGACGCTCATGATTGGGTATAATGATTTGTGCTATTCTCCTGCCTCCTCTGCTTAACTCTGAATATTGTTTCTATTTAGATATTCATTACTGCCCTCTTGAATGCCTTATTTGAACATATGTCTCCCACACTTCCAGACACCAACATTCACTGCGTAAAAATGCTTTTTCTCAATTACTTCTTTTGCAAGTTACCAATGTCTGTATCTTTTTGTTCTTGATCTTATGAGAAAGAATAGTTTCTACATATTTGCTCTTCCTAACCCACTCATGGTTCTGAAAACGTCTATCAAATCTTCACTTAGCCTTCTCTCCAAGGGGAGCAGCCCCACCTTCTCCAATTTAATGTGATCACTGAAGTTTCTCTTCCCTGGAACCATTCTTGTAAACCACCTCTGCACTGTCTCCAACGTGTTCCCCTCCATCCTAAAATATGGTGCCCACAACTGTACCCTGATGAAGGGCTTATGCCCGAAACGTTGATCCTCCTGCTTCTTGGATGCTGCCTGACCTGCTGTGCTTTTCCAGTGCCACAATTTTCGACTCCCACAACTGTACACCAGCTAACTGTTGGCATATACAAATGTATCAAAATCTCTTTGTTCTTGCTCTTGGGGCGAGAAGATGGTTTAATAGTGATGTCACTGGACTAGCAATCCAGATCCCCAAGCCAATGTCTGGGAATTGGTTCCAATCGCACCATGGCGGATTGTGAAATTTGAATTCAATAAAATCTGGAATTAAAATGCTAGTTTCTTAGTGACCATGTAACCATTGCAAATTATTTTAAAAATCTATCTGGTTCAATCCTGCCCTTAAGAAGGAAATCTTCTGTTCTTACCCTGGTCTGGCCTACATGTGAACTCCAGACCCACAGCAATGCCCAGGTAATAAATACTGCCATTGCCAGTGAAGCCCACATTCTCATAAATGAATAAGAAAGATCTCCATGCTCACATTAATAAAGTCTAGGACTCTGTATACTTTATAAACCTCTCTCTCCATCTTTAGTGACTGATGCATGTACACACCCAGGTCTCTGAGATTCTGCACACCTTTTCAGGGAACATCTCTACTTTGATAATCTCCATGTTCTTTCTCCCAAACTTTGACAGAAACAAACATGCATTAGGAAAGATTCTGTCCGTTTTCTTGTAAATTATATACTTTCACTTTTGCCCTGTTTGACTGAGTAAAGGATCCTAGCCTGGGGAAATGGCGCATTTTTACTATTTCAAGTGCCTAATGTTAATGGCCCTTTGTTTGAAGTATCACACAAATCAGCTGCCAAATGTACGCTCCCTCGCCAATGTGAGAAGTGTGTTCACAGAATTTTGCCTCTGGACAGAATTCTGTGGCTGTCCACTTCACATTTCCAGTTGACTAACTCCATTATTTGCTGGCACATTAAAACCTTCCCTAAGTGCGCTCCGACCAGAGAAGTTACTGATCTGCTCCAACTCATTTCACGTAAGCAGATAGTGTCAGCAGCTGGCTGATGTGCGAAGTGCCTGAGGAACCTCAGTTACCACCCTGTCAGGACACATTTGTACTCTGTGCGCTGAGGCATGTAAGAGAGTGAACAGAACTCGAATGCATTTTACCACTTCTGCTGTGAGGCCACCACGTAGAAACCAGAATGGAGTCTGTAACATGTGAAAATGTCAAGCAGTCACAGCTCGGAGGTGCAAGAATACAAGGGCCTAAATGTGAGAAATATGCACTATTAGCACAGACCTTCACCCACCTTGAAGGAAACCATCCCCAGTTGTGCTGTCTGGCAGGAGAGGCAATAATGCCTCTCCTTCTCAGGAGGCTAAGGAAATATGCCATGTCTATAAAGACTCTTACCAATTTTTATAGCAGCACCATAGAAAGCATTCTACCTGGAAGCATCATGGCTTGGTATGGCAACTGCTCTGCCCAGGATCGTAAGAAATGATAGAAAATTGTGAACAAATGCCAGTTCATCATGCAAATCAGCCTTCCATCCATTGACTCCATCTACACTTCCTTTTGCCTCAGAAAGGCAACCAACATCATCAAAGACCCCTCCCACCCCGGTTATACTCTCTTCCAACCTCTTCCATCAGGCAGAGGTTACATAAGCTTAAACACATATGCGAACAGATTCAAGGTGCTGCATTTTGCAAAGGCAAATCAGGGCAGGACTGATACACTTAATGGTAAGGTCCTGGGGAATGTTGTTGAACAAAGAGACCTTGGAGTGCATGTTCATAGTTCCTTGAAAGTGGAGTCACAGGTAGACAGGATAGTGAAGAAGGCATTTGGTATGCTTTCCTTTATTGGTCAGTGCATTGAGTACAGGAGTTGGGAGGTCATGTTGCAGCTGTCCAGGACATTGGTTAGGCCAGTTTTGAAATATTGTATGCAATCCTGGTCATCCTCCTATTAGAAGGATGTTGTGAAACTTGAAAGGGTTCAGAAAAGATTTACAAGGATGTTGCCAGGGTTGGAGGGTTTGAGCTACAGGGAGAGGCTGAATAGGCTAGGGCTGTTTTCCCCTGAGCATCGGAGGCTGAGGGGTGACCTTGTAGAGGTTTATGAAATCATGAGGGGCATGGATAAGGTAAATAGACAAGGTCTTTTCCCTGGGGTGGGGGAGACCAGAACTAGAGGGCATAGGTTTAGGGTGGGAGGGAAAGATATAAAGGGAACCTAAGGGGCAACTTTTTCACACAGAGGATAGTGCATGTATCGAATGAGCTGCCAGAGGAAGTGATGGAGGCTGGTAGAATTGACACATTTCAAAGGCATCGGGAGGGGTGTATGAATTGGAAGGGTTTAGATGGGTATGGGCCAAGTACTGGCAAATGGGGCTAGATTGGTTTAGGATATCTAGTCAGCATAGAAAAGTTGGAACAAAGGGTCTGTTACCATTCTGTAAATCTCTATGACTCTATGAACCTAAACAGATTCTTCACTGCTGTTATTAGACTCCTGAATGGACCTCTCAAATTTTAATTTTAATGTTGATCTCTCTCTCTCTTTGTGCATCATAGAACATAGAACATGAACATTACAGGCCCTTCAGCCCTCGCTGTAGCGCCGCCCTGTGAAACCAATCTGCACCTACACTATTCCATTCACGTCCATATGCTGATCAAATGACCATTTAAATGCTCTTAAAGTTACCGAGTCTACAACTATTGCAGTCAGTGTGGTCCGCGCCACCACAACTCTCTGAGTAAACAAATGACCTCTGACATCTGTCCTATATCTATCACCCCTCATTTGAAGCTATGCCCCCTTATGCTAGCCATCACCATCCAAGGAAAAAGGTTCGCACTGTCCACCCTATTTAACTCTCTGATTATGTTATATGTCTCAATTAATTCACCTCTCAACCTTCTCCTCTCTAACTAAAACAGATTCAGTCCCTCAACCTTTCCTTGTAAGACCTTCCCTCCATACCAGGCAACATTCTAGTAAATCCCCTCTGAACCCTTTCCAAAGCTTCCACATCCTTCTTATAATGTGGTGACCAGAGCTTTGTACAGCTGCAGCATGACCTCATGGTTCTGAATCTCGATCCGTCTACTAATAAAAGCTAACACACCATATGCTTTCTTAACAGCCCTATCAGCCTATGTGACAACTTTGAGGGATCTATGTACATGGACACCCAGCTCTCTCTGCTCATTTACACTACCATTCATCCAGTATTCTGCATTCCTGTTACTCCTTCCAAAGTGAATCACCTCACACTTTTCTGCATTAGACTCCAAGAACAGCCAGGGAATTCCTAGAGGCATGGCACTCATCCACAGATTCAATCAGTAAACACATCGACCTGGACCCAATATACCAGCCACTGCAGCGGAACTGACAACCGGAAGCGGCAGATACAAATCACTATAAATGCCGGAGGAAACATCACAGAAATGCTTTACAGGAGGCTCCCAAGACCTGAGGATGTCACCTAGACAGGGGACGAAACGTCTGCAGCACAAATTCCCAACTCGGCGAACAGATTCATTTACCACCTCTCAACCCAGCTCTGCAACTTATTTATGACCCTCTGTAACCTGTAACATCCATCGGCACTATCCACAATTGTACGGACCTTAGTGTCGTCCGCAAATTTACTAACCCATCCTTCTACGGCCTCATCCAGATAATTTATAAAAATGACAAACAGGAGTGGACCCAAAACAGATGGGTCCTTGTGGTATACTACTAGTAACTGGACTCCAAAATGGACATTTACCATCAACCACCACCCCCTGTCTTCTTTCAGCTAGCCAATTTCTGAATCAAATCGCAAAATCGCCGTCAATCCCATGCCTCCATATTTTGCGCAGTGGCCTACCATGGAGAACCTTATCAAACACTTTACTGAAATCCATATACATATCAGTGGTTTTACCCTCATTCACTTGTTTGGTCACCTTTTCAAAGAAACTCAATAGGGTTTGTGAGGTATGGCCTACCCTTCACAAAACTGTGTTGACTATCCCTTCTCAACTTATTCCTTTCAAGATGATGAAAACTCCTATCTCTTAAAATCTCTTTCAACATTTTACCTACAAACTAAGTATGGCTCACAGGTCTATAATTACCTGGGCTGTCCCTATTCCCCTTCTTGAATAAAGGAACAATATTTGCTCTCCTCCAGTCTTCTGGTACTATTCCTGTAGACAATGATGACATAAAGATCAAAGCCAAAGGCTCTGAAATCTCCTCCCTGGCTTCCCAGAGAATCCTAAAATAAATCCCATCCACCCCAGGAGGTTTATCTATTTTCACACTTTCCATAATTTCTAACACCTCCTCCTTGAGAACCTCAATCCCATCTACTCCAGTAGCCTGTTTCTCAGTATTCTCCTTGACAGCACTATCTTTTTCCAATGTGAATACTGACAAAAAATAAACATTTAGCACTTCCCCTATGTCCTCTGACTCCATGCAAAACTTCCCACTACTGTTTTTGATTGGCCCTAATCTTACTCTAGTCATTCTTTTATCCATTATGTACCTATAGAAAGCTTTAGAGTTTTCCCTGATCCTATCTTCTCATGCCCCCTCCTCGCTCGTCTTAGCTATCTCTTTAGGTTTTTCCTGGCTACTTTGTAACTCTCAATCGCCCTATCTGAGCCTTCACGTCTCAACCTAACATAAGCCTTCTTCTTCCTCTTGACAAGAGGTTCAACTTTCTTAGTAAACTATGGCTCCTGTCCTCGACAACCTCCTCCATGTCTGATAAGTACATAATTATCAAGGACATATAGTAGCTGTTCCTTGAATAAGCTCCACATTTCTATTGTGCCCATCCTCTGCAGTTTCCTGCCCCATCCTATGCATCCTAATTCTTGTCTAATCGCATTGTAATTGTCATCCCCCCAGCTGTAGCTCTTGCTCTTCGGTGTATACCTATCCCTTTCCATTGCTAAAGTAAACATAACTGAATTGTGGTCACTATCACCAAAATGCTCACCTACCTCCAAATCTAACACCTAGCCAGGTTCATTACCTAGTGTCAAATCTAATGTGGCCTCACCCTTTGTTGGCCTGGCTACATAACTGTGTCAGAAAACCCTCCTGCGCACAATGGACAAAAATTGACCCATCGAAAGTACTTGAATTATAGTATTCCCAGTCAATATTTGGAAACTTGAAGTCCCCCTAACAACAATGGGCGACACAGTGGCACAGCAGTTAGCACTGTTGCCTCACAGCGCCAGAGACCCGGGTTCAATTCCCGCCTCAGGCGACTGTCTGTGTGGAGTTTGCACAGTCTCCTTGTGAGTGCATGGTTTTCCTCCGGGTGCTCCGGTTTCCTCCCACGGTCCAAAAATGAGCAGGTTAGGTGGATTGGCCATGCTAAATTGCCCACAGTGTTAGGTGAAGGGGTAAAATATAGGGGAATGGGTTTGGGTGGGTTGCGCTTCGGCAGGTCGGTGTGACTTGTTGGGCCGAAGGGCCTTATTCCACACTGTAAGTAATCTAATCTAAAAAATGTCAGACAAAAGAATAGAAATTACCGGGTATTGAAAAAAAACTACCCTGTCACTCTCGCTCCTATCGAGAATCATCTTTGCTATCCTTTCCTCTACATCTCTGGAACAATTTGGAGGCCTATAGAAAACTCCCAACAGGGTGACCTCTCCTTTCTTGTTTCTAATCTCAGCCCATGCTACCTCAGTAGTCGAATCCTCAAACGTCCTTTCTGCAACCGTAATACTGTCCTTGACTAACAATACCACACCTCCTCTTCTTTTACCATCTTCTCTTGTTCTTACTGAAACATCTAAATCCTGGAACCTGCAACAACTATGCCTGTCCCCACTCTTCCCATGTCTCTGAAATGGCCACAACATTGAAATCCCAGGGACCAATCCATGCTGCAAGTTCACCCACCTTATTCCGGATGCTCCTGGCATTAAAGTAAACACACTTCAAACTAACTTCTTGCTTGTCGGTGCCCTCTTACAACCCTGAAATCTTATTTCAGACCTCCCTACTCTCAACTTCCTCTATACTCAAACTATAATTTGGGTTCCCATCCCTCTGCTGAATTAGATTAAACCCACTCGAAGAGCATTAGCAAATTTCTCCCCGGATATTAGTACCCCTCTGGTTCAGGTGAAGACCAACTCCAATTATCCAGGTATCCAAAACCCTCCTTCCTGCACCATCCCTGTAGCCGCATGTTCAACTCCTCTCTCTCCCTATTTCTCACCTCACTACCACATGGCATGGGCAACAAACCAGAGACAACAACTCTGTTTGTCCTAGCTCTAAGCTTCCACCCTAGCTCCCTGAATTTCTGCCTTAAATCCCCATCTCTCTTCCTACCTATGTTGTTAGTACCTATGTGGACCATGATATGGGGCTGCTCCCCCTCCCCTGCAAAGATCCCGAAAAGACAATCAGAGACATCGCGAACCCTGGCATGTGGGAGACAACGCACTGACCATGAGTCTCTCTCGTTCCCACAGAACCTCCTGTCTGTCCCCCTAACTATGGAGCCCCCAATGACTAATGCTGTGCTCCTCTTCCCCCTTCCCTTCTGAGCAATAGGGACAGACCTGTGCCCCATTGCTTACCCCGGTAAGTCATTCCCTCCCCCTAACAGTATCCAAAACGGTGTACTTGTTGTTGAGGGGAACGGCTACAAGGGATCCCTGCACTGCCTGTTGATTCCCTTTCCATCCCCTGACAGTAACCCATCTACCTTCTCCTTGTACCTGAGGTGTGAATACCAGCCGTAGTATTCTATTCTATTCTATTGCCCTTATGCACTTTGCATGGTATGATCTGCCGGTACTACATACAAAACAAAACTTTTCACCGTACGTCAGTACATGTGACATTAATAAATCAAATCAAATCCTCCTTCCATTGTTAAGTTTTTCACTTTGTTGCTTGTATGGAAGATTTCACTGAAATATTTGGAAACTGCACACTAACAATCTACGATTCCTGCTCCAAATGGAAAAACATCAAAGAATGCTGTTAATACTTTTATTAATATCTCAGTTAATATCCCATAAATGCCTGACCCAGCTCCCTTTTAATGCTATTAAATGATCCCAAATGTCCACTCTCTTTATTTTTCTTTGTATCTAAACTTGCTCAGAGCTTGCAAATATCATCCAGCCCTTTTCCTCATGCCTCGTGCGTATTGTCAAAGTTCATTTCCTTTCTTTAAGCAATGTTGGACCCTGCCTACCTTACACTGTCCAAACATTCACTAAGATTTAGCAAATGCAATGGATGTCATCTTTGATGAAGAGGCTTAGTTTGTAAACCAAGATCCACCTCTGCACTATTCCCCTCAGGATTATTTACCTCTTGATTTGCAGGTGTCATTTTTCACAATTAGTAGAATAATCAATTTAGGCTTGCATTTTCACAGACAGATTGCTGTGGTTTTAAGTAAGGTGTGTCAGCAGAGCTCGATTTTGAACACTCTTGCCTTAAGTCATAGGAACATGGGTCTGTAGCAGCAGGCATGGACAATTTGACCATCTGCGTTTGCTCTGCCATTCAATAGGATCACGGCTGATCTGATTATGGCCTCAACTCCACTTTCTTGGAGCCACACCATAACTCTGGCTCCCTTGTCAATCAATGATGAATCCAACTCAGTCTTGAATAAATTCAAAGATTCAAGCTCCAGTGCTTTCTGGGGAGGTGAACAGACCAACTATCCTCTGAGAGCAAAAGAACATTCTTCTCATCTCCAGCTTGAAAGGGAGCTCTCTTGTTCTGAAATGGTGTTGCCTAATTCCAATCTCCCCCACAGTAGGAAACATTCTCCTGGTATCCATCCTATAAAGTGGCTTCAGGGACTTAGAACATAGAACATAGAACATTACAGTGCAGTACAGGCCCTTCGGCCCTCGAAGTGGTGAGGACGTGTCATACCATTCTGAAGCCCATCTAACCTACACTATTCCATGTACGTCCATATGCTTGTCCAATGACGACTTAAATGTACTTAAAGTTGGCGAATGCAGGCAAACTATTCCATACCCTTACTACTCTACGAGTAAAGAAACTACCTCTGACATCTGTCTTATATCTATCACCCCTCAATTTAAAGCTATGCCCCCTCATGCTCGCCATCACCATTCTTGGAAAAAGGTTCTCCCTGTCCACCCTATCTAACCCTCTGATTAACTTAAATGTCTCTATTAAGTCGCCTTTCAACTTTCTTCTCTCTAACGAAAACAGCCTCATGTCCCTCAGCCTTTCCTCATAAGACCTTCCCTTCATACCAGGCAACATCCTAGTAAATCTCCTCTGCACCCTTTCCAAAGCTTCCACATCCTTCTTATAATGCGGTGACCAGAACTGTACACAATACTCCAAGTACGGCCGCACTAGAATTTTGTACAGCTGTAGCATAACCTTACGGTTCCGGAATTCGATCCCTCTATTAAAAGCTAAAACACTGTATGCCTTCTTAACAACCCTGTCAACCTGGGTGGCAACTTTTGAGGATCTGTGTACATGGACACCGAGATCTCTCTGCTCATATATACTACCAAGAATCTTACCATTAGCCCAGTACTTTGCATTCCGGTTACTCTGACCAAAGTGAATCACCTCACACTTGTCCGCATTAAACTCCATTTGCCATCTCTCAATCCAGCTCTGCA